>NW_006800108.1:0-106464 GCF_000485575.1 Poecilia formosa
GACGGTGCAACCGCCAGTTACCATACCAGAAGGTGAAAAAAAATGATTGTGCCATACTCGGTTCCAAAAAGTAATGACAACAGTTAAAAGGAAAAAAAATATTTTTTCAAAAATGTTGTTAAAGCTGATCAGGGCTAATGCATAATTATGCATTTTTCTTCTATAGGGGATCACCATTCACTGTCCATCTTTCATACATCAAGGTTGTAGCGGGTCAGGAAATGAGAGCACATACAGAAGGTCACTGCTTTGGCTGCAGATCCCAGTGAGTGCACAACAGCCTTCATGATATTATGAGGAACTGATGGACAAATGCCCAGAGCGCAGATGGGTCCACCCATGCCACTGACATCTGGCCAGTGAAGGTTCCCAAAGTGTTTAACCAGCTGCCAGCAACTTCTATGTGTTTGCAAATTACATCTCCCCACCCCAGCAACTCCAAACAGAAAGAGGGTTTGGAAAAAACAAAGAAGAACAAAAAAAACAAAAAAAACCTTTTCCACCTCCACTTTAATGTGCTTCTTGATTTTTCCAAGTCCAATTAATGTAGAAAGCTGTTGATTCTGCCTTCATTTTATTTTTCCCTGAAAATCAAAACAAAAAACTGTTGGATTTAATTTGGCTTTTATGTCCTTTCTTTAGCTTAACTAGACTGTATACGTTTTTATTTCAGTCTTTAAGTAAACACTGCTGAAGGTAAGAGAACAACAAAGTAATGATGTGCTAATTTCAAGGGAGGAAAAATGGCAGAGATATTGAATGTAAAAAAGGGAGAGGAAATTGTTCACATTTTAGTCATAAAAGAATGACTGGGCAATATATTTATGGTTGAAGTTAACACGTAAGACAGGCTTTATGGCAATGTTTTCCAGTTGTAGATCGAAGTGTTCATTGCTATGTGTCTGACATGTTTTTTTGCCTTTTCAAGACTCTTTAGTAACTTCAGTCTTTTTGCACAATTACCATTTTGCATTCTCTTATTTAAATCATTTTATATTTGACATTTTTATGGTTCCAAGAAACATGGTGTCCTCTAGATTTATATTTACAGCAGAGACATTTTTTTTTTTATCTTATTGGACAACTGTTGATTTAAAATAATTTTCTGCAACCCGATTTTAGATAATTAAAAAAAAATCAATTTGATGTAAGGAGGCGGTGGAGGTCAATCAATTAATCACATTCCTAAATTTGTTAGCTTTAAATATAAATATGTACGCAGCTGTGGTTCTTGCGGGAATGGATGGCAGTCTGCCATCGCGGAAAACTTTTACCGTCACTCCTTGTTTGCCGAACCCACCGCGCTCGGCTGTGAACCAGGAAACCCTGCGTGGGAGAGAGGCTTTTAGGTCAAAGTAGGTTTGATTAATCTGCATTATGTAATATTATCTCATTAACATTTTCAGATTAATTGCATGCCTGAAAGTGATAACATTCTCAGCGGTACTTGTTATCCAAGTTTTTAATGTTTTCACTGAATGACCAACTTCTTTCATACTTGCAAGAATAAAGCTTAAAAAGTAATTGCTTGAAAACATTGTTTTATGTGAATCAATAAACCTTTTGTGCGGTTTTGAGTTTTACATAGACATATCACTTAGATCAACACTTTGGTGGCCTTTGCAATTTCCATTGAAAATAGAAATCTTAAACTGTTGTATTGTTATGCTGGTGTCCTTTACGGTTTTGCTGTTTCCCTAAAAAAAAAAAAAAATAAATAAATAAATAAAGATTCAGGGTTATGTTTGTGTTTGAAAGGTAAATTTGAACAGCAGTTATGTTGTGTCATTCTGCTGAATCCAAAGTCTTGAACTATATAAATAGTTGGATAGGTGCTTTTATTAAATACTCTCAAAAAGAGTCAATTTGCAGCACAGAAAGGGCCACAAGGTGAAACCTCTGACATCTGGAATTAAAATGGACTTTTTACGTCTACAGAAGATAAAAAGAAACACATTAAATCACTCAAACCTGCAACAATCGAAAAGGAACAATGGATAAACTAAAACTATCATGAGCACCGACGCCACACTCTTTTTTTTTTTTTACCTTTCTAGTTTATATCTTTACTCTTCAGTACTTTCCCTAAATTATTAAAGATACACACAATCCAATTACAATACAAAACAGGAATGAACAAAACAATAAGCACGACGTTGAACATAAAAGATGAATAAGCAGACGAGTAAAAAGACAGAAAATGAGGCAGAAAGAGAAAAAAAAAATATTCTACACGGATCATGCAAGGAAAGCATGCATACCTGTGTGTCAAAGCCCAGCGATAATCTGCAATTCTGTCTCATCAGCACAATATCAAACAGCCTCAGACGCAGCGTTTAATTATACATCACTGTATTTCTCTGTGTCTTGTTCAAATCCACGTGCAGATATGCAGACTTCATGGTATGTGCAGGCAGATGAATTAGTCATGACCCGAGTATCTTCAGAGGGACAGGAAGAAAGACTCAAGGTGTCCGATGAGCACATCAAAGCCTCTCCTGAGTGGACAGACTGGAGAGGATAATGCTAACCTTCTGTACCATTGCTCCGCCGAACACAGGCTTCCGTTACAGTGGCCACTTGATTTGTTCCTTCCTGTTTTATTTTTTTATTTTTTTTATTTTTTTCTGTGTGTAATGGTGAATTCTTCAGTCACAACCTTTTTTTTTTTTCTGTCCTACATACAGAGCTGGACCTCTTGCTCCCATCCGTTCACCTGTTTCTCCACTTATGTTGGAGCTTTAAGGAGGAAAACGAGGAAATCCAGAACCTCTCCCTCCGACCGACATCCTCCAGCCCTTCCTGCACTCATGATTGAAGTGTCCAGAGGTATTCCATGGCCAAGTGTGATCTAAAAGGCCCGAGGCATCACATCAAGCCAGGAGAAGACCCTGGAGCAGAGTGCACTCTCGGCTGGAGATGTGGCCGGAACAGACGCACAGCGAAGAGCGCAGAAGGGATTGAGGAGCAGATGCTCACATTCCTTTGCCTTTTTCAAAGTTCATTTTGGCAGATCTGCCTTACCCGAATGGCATGCTCTCTTGTTCTTCCCATTTGTGCATTTTTTTTAAATTTTTTTTTTTAATTTACCAACACAATCTATCTTGGTGCTGTTAACTACTTATCTCACCAGCACACATTCTTATTCTCATAGATTGTTGCCAGGCTTTGTTACAATACAAAAAAAATATTGATGGCTGAAGCCAATCTGGTTCATGTATTTCATTTCAAAGTAAAACTCTATGTTTGTTTTTAAATGGGGTGTACACACACACACACACACGCACACACGCACACACACAAACTAAACAAAAACAGCACTACCTTTATTTTGTATTGCCTGTATCTTTTTGTATTGACTTTTTTTTAAACCTTTAAACCAAGGACTGGCAATGTATGCTTTATCCATTCAGATTTAAAGCCAGCGTTTAACATGTTTTACACTGCACCGAGATGACTGGCTGAAGACTCTCATAACACCAGTGTAAGTAATGTTTCATTTTTTACAAATGGCAATTGTGCTGTTCGTCTCTCTCACAGTGTCTGTCACTGTGCTGCGGCACACTGAGTCGAAGTCAAAAGGCTGCATGTACCAACAGCAGGGGCTCCTTAGATAAGTCCCCTGGATCCTCTCACTGACAGCTAACTCCCCCTGCGTCACATCTACACACAGACATAGATACACAGAAAGTGCACAGAGCAATCATGTGCCAAGTGTCTTGGTGGAAATCTGTGCCAGTCAGTAAATCTGGGACAACTGCTTCAACTTGTAATATCCAGACACCCATGAAGATATGAACTCAGACGAAGCATTTGTGTAGATTCAAACACAGGCGCTCGGCAATCAGCGGCGGCGTGATTACGCAGTGCAACAGACCCAGAGCAATTCAATGATTACCCATCAGTTCTCCACCTCTCCCTCAAAGACGGGCAACAGTGACCCACGATTGGAGGCAGAAAGACTCTCACGGAGTTTGGTAGCATCACGGTGAAAAATAGCTCTTATGACAAATGTGTGGGAATGATGTGCTATACGTAGAAATATTTTAAACTTTCCGAGAAACAAATGATTAGCAGTAGTAATGTTGATTTAGAATGAAGTTAACGCTTGATTTAAGGTGGCTTTGAAGATGTAACTTTGGGTTTGATGTCTTTTCAAAGCTGTTTGTTAAAATAACGGTTAGGAAATGCATTGACGTGTTTTTGTGGCCATGAGATGCCAGCAGAATATCACAAATGCCCGTTTAGTGTTGTAGATTAAATCTGAAATTTCAAAGCAGCCCTATTTCACATGAACAGAACGTGAGATTCATTCAAGCCCTGTTGTATTTTAGTCACAAAACATAGGCTGCTGCAAATGTCAAAATACTAATTGGTTTTACCTATACAACACAGCGAGAAGAAAAGCAAAGCACTCATCGTCCTTTATTTTAGGTTTTATGCATTAAGACACAGTAAAAGACTGCCTTGTTCTTATTGAATATCAAGATTAGAAAGCAAAGATGTTTCATTCAGTTAATATTTTAGTTGTATTGCAATTTGAATGCAGGCTTAGAGATTCACAATTTCACTTTGTAAAAACTTTCCGATAATCTTTATAGTAAAGCTTGTTTAGAACATGCATGTGTTGCAGTTTTTTGCAAAAGCTTTGTTCATTATTTTTACCTTTCCGTGTTTTCTTAAACTCTATGTTGTATCACAGGTCAAAATAATAGTTTAATGATCCCAGAGTAAAATTTTATTTTTCTTTCTTTCACAGTCCACATGTTTGGGGTAGCATTAAAATATGATGATTCTAAGGCCATTTTCCTATCCTACTGTACAGTTCTATTCAATTAAAACATGGGTTACAACGAGGTTTGTTTGTTAGATTAAAAGTATATTTTAAAAAAACAACAACATTTAGGCAGGTATTTAATTTATTTTTTGTAAAACGCAACATGTCTATTAAAAATGTCTTAATATTCTTACCTTAGATGTGTTTTAATTAGTTGAAAATTATAATTATTAAATGAAATAAAGTCACAGAGGCAAGAGTATGTGTATAATTTATCCAGATAATTAGTTTCACTTAGTGAGTTAAGTTAAAGAAACACATTTTTAATTATATTTAAATCTGTGGAATGGGTCTGTATTTAAGAAACTTTTGAGAACTGAGCTGGAAAATGGAAAAAAATGCAAATTCTTGACTTTTTAATATCTGTAATGAATTATGCTGGATTTCAGTTGGTGGATGGTTGTTTTATGTATATGATTAGTTTCCTTCTCTATATTTTGTAGTTGTTTAAAATGCATATTTATATCCCTCTAACATTTCTGAAGTTGCCTGAGCTTTTCCGTTTCACTTTTTGCTTTATGTCTCCAGCTTGAGCAGGACTCCCTGGGAGATTAGGTCCAAGGTGAGCGAGCAAAAGGCTTTATAACTGCTTACATTGACTGCGTGTACTAAAGTAACTTTTGTAACGTAGAGCACCAATCATACAATAACCACTTGTGATGAGACTGTGTGATAAAAAGCCATCATCTTTACTGTCTGTGTTAGCTTGGGAACGGACAGTGCAGAAGAAATATAAATGCCCTGCGGTTTTAAATTGCCTGCGGGGCCACAAACGTAGCTGCACTCTTTGAATTGACACAGCTGCTGGCGTGACAACAGCTTATCATGAATACGTGTAAACACTGTAATTGCGTCATTTCTTTCACATTCGCACACAGTTATATTTTTGTCTTTTGGTAAAACGATTTCATGCTTCCCCACCCACCTCCCATTTCATTCACTCGAACTAATTGCCCCAATGAGGACATCAAAGATGGTCTAATCTACAACTCGGATCTAAAACTGCTGGCTCAAGGTCTAATTTTAACCGTCATTTTAAGCAATCATCTGTTTTCTTTCATCTGTGAATAGTTCACTATGATGTTTACATAAACCCTTCAAAGGAAAACAGTGAGATATTAAAGATCTCCTGAGATTGGCACACGTCGCTTTTTCCCCATGACTAACAGCCATGGAGAAAATGACGACCTTCATGAAATGTTTTAATTATTCTATCACTTAAACTCGGTAAGCTTTTTGTTGTTGTTGTTGTTGTTGTTGTTGTTATCACTGATGTAAAACAATTTTAGTCATGATGCTGATTTTAAATCACTACGGCATCAGATGCTGATCTGCTCTAACCCTGTTGCTCGATTCAGAAAGTCCGAGTGCCTCCAGCTGCTGAAAAAAAAGGATGCACTTGAATCATGTCTTGTGCTGAGTGGACAGTAGTTAAAAAAAAAAAAAAGTGGATTGAGTTCAAGACCTGGCACTTCTCCTTCTCCTTGAGCAACTTAACAGTTCACTTTTTCATCTCAAGTTCATCTTCCCTGACAGACCCGAACGGAATAGAAACCGAGTTCCCGAGAAAGCATCAAAACCAAAACATGAAATCTGACCTTCTTCTTTAAAACAGTTAAGTGAGGGATTTCACATACCGAGGCTGAGTAAAACATGCAGCTTCAGCCATTATCCATTTCGGAATATATGGAGCTTCATTTTCCAAATCTACATCTTTTGTTCTCACACCAAAAATACTCAAAATGATCTTTATCTAGGCATAATTTGGGGATATCTGAAGGGTTTTTTTTATTTTTATTTTTTTATTAAACAGCTCAGTTTGCAAACAAGAAATACAAACATTTATACAAAAACAGACACGTTCTGACCTTCATAGTTGAGTTTGAAGCCATGAGCAGAAACGGCAAAGTCGCTGGTCAACCTCAAGGAGAAAACATTCCCTGTGCTGGTGACAGGGGGAGGAGCCTGGAAGCCTGTTAACCTGAAAGAAGAAAACAGAGCGATGTGATTAAAATTATGCATTACCAAAAAAAAAAAAAAAAAATTAGACTAAATAAAGCATAAAATAAAACAAGAAACTGGGTGTCTTGTATCTTCCTGAAAGGTTTACATAATATTTTCTATAGCTCACTAAAGAATGTTCATTCCAACAAAACTTGACTAGTTCAGCTACTCAGTTCAAAATCTCCAACGTTTTCAGATCAAAGTAACATTTCCAATTCATTTGGTGCCCAACATCCCAGAGTCTGGGAAAAGAGACGCAGAGAATCCAAGCTACGTGAAAAGTCCATCAGCTTTTCCTTCTGCCTACAAGTTTGATGGAGATTTGGACTTTGTTTTCCAGCACGTCTTGGCATGTTCCCCCACATTCAAAATGACCAGTTCCTGCTTTACAGAGCATGGCAGTTTGGTGCTAGATTCACCAGGAACTTGGCCTGAGCTAAAGTGAAGCATGGATGATGTACTCTGCAGTTTTCCATCATTTTAGGATGACTGTTTTTGTTGTCAGTATAGGTTTTTTTTGTAGTGAACTTATATTCTAATTTTCTGAGATATGGGTTTTCATTAGCTGCAAGTGTGTCTCACAAAGTTTTCTCGCTTCTTTTTTTTAGTTACCGATGGAACAAATGAACACTGGAAACATCTTATTTTAAATTTTGTGCTCAGACCTTCATGGGTCGTAGCATAACATTGTTTCCTTGCCTCAAGATTATACTAAAAGGCGAAACGTCTTCATGTTAGATAGGACTTAGTCAACCTTAAGCTCTTTCAAAAAACATTGAGGAAACTATTAGGAAATCTGTTTTCAGGAACTGTTTGTTACAAAAAAAACAAAAAAAAAACACTGTGCATAATGCATTTTCAAATAAATTAATATAATGATGAATGGGTTCAGTTAGGGCTTTCAATTTGATAAAAAGCAAGTGTTCAACAAATTGATATTTTTTATACTAAAACCTCTCTGCAGATGAGTAAACAAGAAATAAGGGTGGGTTGGGGGGGAGAAGAAAAGGCCACATGAAATCACTCAGCTCAGCATCATGTCTCAGTTTATCCTCAAATAAATGCCGCATAACTGCCCAGGTGGGCCTTCAGCTAAGAGACAGCTAATTGAGGAGGAAACACGAAGGAGGAGAGAGAGGAGAGCTGGATCTTTTTTCACGTCTGGAAAAGAGCCAAGCCCTTGTGCTGCCACTACAACATTTTCTGTATTCTCCCCAAAGCTGCCATTCTTTCTTTCTTTCATTTCATTTTCTACATTCGTTACATTTTCTCTTTTTCTCCCCTCCCCTTTCCGCCAGTTGAGCAAATACTGGCATTGTGTTACTTCTCTCCCTATTGTGCTCATCATTTATTCTCCCATCAATCACATTTTTACATTTTCGGTTTGAAATAGTGGTACAACATGCTTCTTTAAATGTGTTTTTTTTTTGTCTTTTTTTCTGAAATTTGACACTATAGCTAAATTGTGTTTAATTCTATCTAACAAACTTTAAGCTTTCCATTATACATCTGAGTGCAATGCAAAGACTTAAGGTGGTAGGGCCAGTCATTACAATCTTAAAATATTGTTGCATAAGTTGCACTTCCAAGTGTAGCAGCTTTCTCATTTCCAAACATTTGACTGGAACAATAATCACTGTCAAGTTTGCATGTTTATAAAAACACATGGAATCGTATCCATCTTCCATACAAAGCATGAAGTAAAAAATAGTACTGAATTTCTTCATTACAAGTAGGATCATAATCTTCACTCCAATTTATGTATTTGTTTATTAAATTCAGTATTCATTTTTGATCTTCTATCATGCCTAAAATGCTACGTGCCATGTTTTCAGGAGGCAAAATAACCAGTTGCAATGCATAAGGACATAATACCACCATGGGAGTTTATATGAAGGAATCAACAACAACCGAAGCAGATTTTTTTATTTCTTATCACAATAAAAGGTTTTACCTCAAGTGGAAAATTTACTCTCTACATTGTGATACATTTTAATATCAAAGTATTACTGAAATGTATCCTGCATCGTAGTTCTTTTTGTTCACACGCGTATCTATACAATACGCACACAAATAAATGCAAAAGTACACGCAGAGACCTGACCGGTGTTTCGAACTGATCATTGTTCCATGTTTAGTTTCACGATTGACCGATTTTTACCAATGTTTCCACTTTTAACCTCATTCAACTGTGGAGCCACATATCTTCACCTGGAAGGCAGAAGACTGAATTCATGATCCATTGTGTTAGGCAGATTTGTAAAGTTTGTCAAATAAGCAAGGAAATTTTCTTGATGCATGCCAATAATGTGATACTCTGAAACAGATTAGGTTCTTCTACGTGACCAAAGGATTTGTCATCTATTGAGACTGTTTAAGAAATGAGAAGTGGTGGTGACTCTCTTTTTTAGACCATCACTGTATTTTCATTTGTGTTTCACCTCTTCCACTTTCGTGCTCGTTCTTGCAACTTGTGGTATAATAGCGGCTCTATAAAGCCGTCTCTTTACCCTTCAGCAGATAGAATATCATTAAAGTAAAACTCAAATCCCCCTGCTTCCTCTCCAGAATCTAATTTCCTTTACTTTCACTCCAGCAGATGCAAAACCCTCAGTGCGCACAAACACACCACTCGTTTTATTGTGTCACAATTTAAATCTGGGTTTACGTGTTTCAAGATTTATGAAGTGAAAGCAAAATTCCCTTACAGAAATTGAAAGTGGGTTAGGAAAGAGACTTGTGGGTGTTGGTGTACGTGCACACAAGAGTCTGATAGCGTGAAATCGCATCAGTATGTGAAGTAACTGGTTAATATCACTGGAGTGATTTCCTTGCTCTTCCTGTCTCATACACAACAACAAAGGAAGCTACGCGCAGGATTGTAATACAATCCAACACACAACTTCCAACGTAAAACATTAAACAAAGCAGTCCAGCGATTATGATTGATAGAGCCTGTCATTTATCATTCCTGCATCCGGTTGTTGTCATTGTTAACCTACAAAATATACTTTTCAACATTAATGCTGTCATTATGGTAGAAAAGAGAAGGCTTAAAACATTAATGGCAGCATTTGTTGCTACACCCACCAAAAAGGCAGCAAGTGTGTAGGATGGGGCATTTTTGAAACCAAAAACTCTCCTGCTACTTATTTTGATTTTTTTCTAATTCAGTATGGGTAGAGACTGCCGACATTTGCATATTTTATGCAAACATGGTTTGAAGGATTTTTGATAAAGTAAGGATCCTGGTGTGCCTCCACACCAGTCTTTTACCAACACCCTTCATCACATTACAGTTGAAACTGTATGTGACATCGTAAAGCACTATGTAGAAGAGACTAAGATAAACAGTTCTCAAAGTTCTGTTCAGCTATTATTAAAGCTATTATCTCCTACACCAGAGGTTCCCAAACTGTGGGAACCCCCCCATCCCCTGTAGGGGATGGGGGGGGCGCAGTGCCATTGCATGGGGGGGCGCGAGAAGCGTAAAACATGAACGCTGTATGCGCTGGGTTTTTACCTTAGAATGGTCAACTTTCTGTTATTCCTATGTCAATTTGATACAGTAGGGGATACACTTCCCATATCTGTGTCCTCTGTCACTTTTATCAGCAGTTAAAACTGTTTAATCTCTTGTTAACATGTGGTAACCTGTTTTTCCGAGCCGCCTTTAAACGCAACATGAGCGTTGACGCTAGCACTGGGTTTACACCTGTGCGGCAGTGAAGGAGACCTGCTGCTGCTCCAGGTGTGTTAGAATCATGGCAGCAAACCAGCAAAACGCAAAGAACTTTTCACAGTTTTCCCCCCAAACGAACCGACTGAGTTGAGTAAAGCTGTTGGATGCAGGTAATGTTAGCTAAAGGATGACTAGCTAGCTAATATCAATACATCACCTTAAGCTTAACAGGTAGCCTGTAGGCTACCGATGTTGTCGTCTATGTCCAGCTACGTACATTAATTCCCCCCCCCCAAAAAAAAGTTAGACAGGGGATCTCTAAGAATCCTCTTCCCCGGGGGTGCTGTGGTGGCGCAGGGACAAAGCACAACCCATGTATTGAGGCCTTGGTCCTCATGGCGGTGGTCGCAGGCTTGATTCCTGGCCTGGTGACATTTGCCGCATGTCTTCCCCCTCTCTCATAACCCTCTTTCATGTCGAACTACTTTCAGATAAAGGCCACTGGAGCCAGTCTCTGCAGTCACAGAAACAATTAACTGTGACCCCAGTAACTACACACACAATAAAATTGAATGACTTAACTTAAATTGTGAGCTAATCATCTGAGGTGGTTTGAACGTAAATAACCTCTAGGTCTGTTTTATTTCACCTTTGAAATGTAAATCAATATGCAAAAAGATAAATATTCTCATTTTAATTTTATTTATTTTCTACGGGACCAAATAAACGCCCTTCTTTTCCAACTTTTCACCCTTCATTTCACTCCCGATGGTACTGCCAACAACTAGAAAATTGATTTAACTAGTCACATCTTCAGACTGTGTTTATCTTACAGCCTATTTTGACATGCACTATGACATTTAAAACACAGTGGAGCGTCTATATTGACTAACATTATTCCTATTGGAAACGTTCTCAACTTGACCATGAACTTAAATCAATAACAGCATCCAGATGTAAGACACTCGTTTTCCCAGAGTACATCCTGGAAAACTCAACCACTTGTCAAAAACAGGTAGAGAGGGAAGAAAGAAAGAAACTATTTGTGTCAAATTCACAAGCACTGGATAACAGACAATAAATTATTTGATAAATTTCACTTCAGATAACATTGCAGTTTTTAACCACTGTACGGTGGAGATGAAAGGAAAACGAGGACGGTAGGTGGATGTTATCTTTTACTACAACAAACATGTTAATATTTGTGTGTATTGTAGTGATGAGGAGGTTTGCTGGTAGGGCACTGAGAGGACTGAGAACAGTAATGAGGAAAAGAAACACCTCATTAAGTTTTGAGCACAGGAGAGGAAGTGTTATGATTTGGGGTCATTTTAATCCAAAGAGCCTAAGGACATCACAGTTACTCAACCATTTATTCCTCTGCAGATGTAAAAAGTAGTTTTCTACTGACTGGATGAAAAAAGGTCCCATTTACACCCAAAACAACCCGAACAAGTGATCAACTCAAAACCATTCGCACCCGTTTACTCTCCGTCTCTCTCTCTCTCCGTCATTTAAGCACACCCGTTGCCACGGCAACCTCCTGCGCTCCACAAGCCGACCCGAGATTACATTAAAAATATAACATTCAGTCCGTTACAATATTAGGTTTGCAGGCTTGATATTTATTTTTGCGATTATTAATAAGCGCTCCCCTGAACACAGCGGTGGTTGATTAGTTAATTTTAAACTCTTGCTCTGCTAGTTATTTTGGTAATGGAACCGAAACGCACAGAATTGCGCAACACCTTACTGAAACAATAATTACTGACATTATTATTGTTGTTGGGTCATTAATTTGAACACGCTTTGTTGATTTTTTTTTTTTAATTTTTATTGTTGTTCTTTCATAAAGTTACAAACGTTTTTAGCGAGTCAGAGGAGGACGTGCTGGTTTCAGCGTCCCGACGGCGTTTCAGTTTGTCACCTGATGCCGAGATCGACTCAAAACCTTCCGCGATCGATGTGTTGCGCCCCTGCTTTAGTAAAGCAAAAAGTTTTTAATACACTAATCATGATAATAGTCTCATATTTTTTTTATGGCATTTTAACCCAAGAAGTGGTATAGTTTTAAGGATATAGCTGTGTGTTTACTTCAAACGCAAAACAAGCCTGCATGGAAAACATAAAATTACAAAGAGAAGTTATTTAGGTCGGCTGTTTTATGATTGTAAAACAAGTTGGGAATATGTGTCTTTTTTTTTTTTTGCTGTATAGTTTAAGCAACCTTTTCCTACATCAGACCCAATTTTCACCTGCAAACAAAGGTTATTATCTGATGTGAAACCGTGTAGTCAGTCTTTACAAAGGTCACTACACAGTTTTGGAGATTTTCAAGGTTTTTTTTTAGGTTGTGTAAAAGCACACTGGGTTGTACTATTTCCAAAAGAAATAATGTTGCACATATGTTGATTTTCCACATAAACTGCATCCAAAAGCAAATTATACAATTAAGTACAAGAAAAGGGTTTTTACTTTTTCATTTACAGCATTTCTTCAGTTTGTCAAATTCCTATAGGGCTGTAAAAAGGTAATGATCGGCTGAAGCCTAAACCTTAAACTGTGTTTGCTGTTCCACTGGATTAGAGGCAACTGTAATGGCACGTCTACACAGGTTTAGGCTTGCCTATTTGTGTTTTATAATAAGTTTTCTACAGATGTGGAATGACTAATATGGTATGAAACAATTACAGAATTATAAAAGCATCCAGATATTGGATTTTCATATGCCAAATGAGACGTGATTTTAATTTTCTTTTCCTTAAATAGGTCCCATTTACACCCATAGTTCAACAACAGGCCCAGAAGATTTTGGTTATGAATTAATGAATACTAATAAAGATTGTTTCACAGATCGTCATTGTCGTAACACCACGAAACAGTCGTTTTATAGTTTGCGCAATTAAAACAATATCAGAAATACATCAATAGATTTTCTTCAAGAGACGCATCAGGTTGTTGGTTCTGAAAACCAAACCTCTGATATGTAGCTAAGAAATGTTTCAATATTTTTGTGTGGTTGTTTAACTTTCATCTTCTTCATCATCCCGTTTCTTTTATTTCTATATTGTTTCATCATGCAAAATGCAGTTAATATTCATACGAGGATCTGACAAATCTGTCTTACAGCGGTGTCTCACAGCTCCGTTGCTGGTGACCTCCCACCGCGCAGGTTTTAGATCTTTCACGCTCAAACATTTGGTCCAATTTATTGCTAATAGGTCATGACCAGGGTTTCCACAGAGTACAACAACGAGCTGCCCCAGACTTTGAACTGAGTGTCTTGAACAGGAGAAACGCTGCAATTATGCACATTAGGGGGTCAAGGATGAGAAACAAAAACCATTTATTAATGAACGTCTTGGCCCTTTGTCTCATACTCTGGGTTTCATGGACTCTTAATGCTTGCATTAGTAAGATTTAAACCCTTAAACATCATAAAAAAAAAATAAAAAAATAAAAAAAAAATTATGCTGTAACACCATTTGTGGCGGATGCATTTTTTTTCTACTCAAGTTTTGTGTGTTTTTTTTTATTTTATTCTGCAAATGGATTTTATTTCCGAATCATTTCTTTATTGGTTATCTTTAGATGTAAAACATCAACAAGGCATGTGGAAACCTACATTTAGCACCTTCTCTGGAAAAAGTTAGGCATTATGAGTATTATGATTAAACTTTCTTCAATGAGCAGATCTTTTTTTTTTTGTAGAATGCAGGCAGTCACTAAGCAATTATCAGGTATTTTCTGAGATTATTATATTCAATAAGGCCTGCAGAAAATAAACAACCAAGAGTCCTGACTGAAGTTTATCAGTTCTGTCTGGATTCATTAAAAAATAATTCATAAACGTTTCTTGATCATTTATTGGCCATTTTCTTTCCAAATAATGAACTCTTTGATTTTTTTTGTGGTACTACAACCTTTATTCACTGTAATCATAAGTATGTAGAGCTGTTTTATTTCCACATATCTTTTGCTCAAATTAGCTGCTGGTGATGTACTTTTTATCCAATTTATGTTCATTAAATGTGCTTCTGATGACCGATCTGAACGTTTTGTGTAAAGGTTGTGCAATCTACGTAAATGGCAACTTTTAATCGACAATTTCTCTGAATATTTCAGGAAATGTAATGTTTATTTACACGTACTTGCACATCTCTGTGTAATATTAAAATGACGCGCTCGCATTTACATAAAGAGTGAGGTTAGAAGTTAATGCTATGGTAAGAAAATGGTCGATAACCCTCTTTTCCCCTCCATCCCTCTATTTCATCTTCATGTCCAGTAGATTTATTTCCTTCATGGGTGTTCAAAGTTCAGGGTCTCCAGTGACTGATTGATTAACAACACCTCCCTGAGTGGCACACACACACACACACACACACACACACACACACACACACACGACTGCACACAAAATCATTTTTCAGGTTACATTACATGTGGTCAATAGTCATTGCTGTGTCGTATAAATCACTGTTTCACTAGCCCTCCTGATCTATGTGTGTAACTCAGTGTGCATGTCTGGGTTTGAGAAGGGATGGAGATGCAGTTGGGGGTGGGGGGGATATGGAGGGTCCTTGATCATAGTGGAACTCTATCCATTAAATTAGTCATACTAAAAATAAAAAAATAAAAAACACACAAAGAAATGCACAAGCACAAGCAGATTCACTGTCCAGGTCACCCTTCCAGCTTTCTCAATGACCCAGTCCATTCATCAGAATAACATGTAGAGAGAGAGAGAGAGAGAGAGAGAGAGAGAGATTGCAACCGAAACATTCATTTTAATATACCCCAGAGACGGTGACAGGAAAATCACTAAATGAATGTACCCACTGTGAGGCCAGGACAATCCAAGACTAAAAACATCTGTCGGGGATTTTTTTTTAAATTCATTTCTTTCTTTTGGATGTGTTGAGGTAAGACAAAAATGTCTGAAATCCACATTTTTGCTATAAAAATCTTCCTATAAAATATTTTCAGTAACAAAGCAACATCGTATTATGTTCCTTAAACAATACACCTTGAAATCTTGGAAGCTAAAACAGCATTTCAAGGAGTCAAATTCACCCATTCTCAAATCATCAGACTTACCAAAACACTTTAGGTCAGATAGAGCAGGAATATTTATTTGTCCTCAATTATTAATACCAAGATGATACTGACACAGGGCTATGGTTTGAAACCGTTTGCAATAGAACAATAGTGGTTTCATATGTTCTGTATGTCTTAATTTCATTTGTAAATTTCAATTTACAAATGAAAGACAGATTATGCAAAGCGTTTAATCTAAAAAAAAAAAACAAAACAAAAAAAAACTAAAATTCAGAAACAATGTCCTGCTCGCAAAAAAAGACTAGAAAATGAAAACCAATGAATATTTGTTGTTGCACAGCTTACGATATCAAAAGTGTTTGGTGAGTTTTTAGTGGCCACCATGTGTGTCAGCTGTGCATGTCCTCAATGTCTCTCCATTTCTGAGCCACAGCAAAAACATTTTCTTCTTAAATTCACCTGTTTCAAAGAGATTTTTATTTATTCCTCTCCAGCAGAGTTTTTCTGATGAGTCATGTTGTATTTTTCATAGCTGTTTGATCATCTGCTATCCAGTTTTTCCACTTCCTGTTAAAGGAGCATGTGCCACACTACACAACAGCACAATAAATGAGTTTAGAAAAACCCAAATGGCATCTGAATATGGAAATAAAAAAGCATGAGCAGGCCTTATAACAGCCCATTGTCAGCAAATTAAAACACCAACCATGCGATAGCGTTTACTCAACACTGCTCATGTGGGTAAACATTTTGTTCTACTCTACTACAAATGATCTAAGCATATTTGTTTAAAATAAGTATTCTGTGCCTTCGTTGCCCCTGTATTTGGATTCTGTTCAGCCCTAAAAGTGTCTCGCTGACTCAGAGGATCTTGTATCATAAATGAAAGGACACATTTGTGGCTCGGTGACCTCTAAACCACATACACGCAGAGTTACTAAAGGGCAGAGTAAAGCTCATCTACCCTCAAACAGATATGCTTAAACGGAGGCAATCTGTGACACCAGAGTGACAGTCTAAACAGGTCCTCCTTACAGATAGCTCCCTGCGAGAACGCCCGGTTGCACACATAAGCCCATGAACGTGCACCCGCGAAAGAATAGATTTTAGTGAATTTTTTATTTTTTTTAAAATGCTTCAGCTGTCGTCTTCGTTTATCTCGTCGCGAGCCATCAGTGTGTATCTGCCCGTATGTCTGTCTGTCTGCGCCCAGCGTCATGCTGCAAGTCTGTGCGCTTCTCACTTTGTCACACTTATTGGCATCCAGTAGCGCAAACATCCATTACTTGCTATCCCTTTCAGCGTAGCTGTGATGTTCAAGGATGATAAATCCTTTTGTGGTGCGTCATGGAGGAAGGAAGAGGAGGAGGTTTGTCTTTGGAGTTGACAGGGGGCCATCGCCGCCGTCTGTTCAAGCCCGAAGAGAGAACCTGCGACACAGGCTAGACGGTGGATTAACTATTTTTTGCCCCAAAAAAGAAAAAAAATAAATCTTTCTCACACCAACATAAATGCGTAAATACAAAATAAACTGTGCTCTTTCTGCAACTATACTCTTCACTGTTGTAATTATTTTGAATCATTACCACTTGTATACATTTTAAATAATGTCCCAATTTCTTTGGACATAGTGTTCAGAGAACATTAGCCGGCCGGCGGGGTCTCATTATAGTCCATTACATTACAAACTGCATAGTGGATGCATTTAAATGCAATAATATATGAACAATAACATACACAGTCATGATAAGATGAATACGATACATTATTTATGCCAGTAAAACCAAAACAGCATTTCTGATTCCTGGACAATTTTTGTTTACCTTTTGTGTCTTCTTGATAGCGTTCCCAACACAATTCCATGTCACTGTGTCAAAAGGAGTTTTTTGTTCCCACTATTAAATGATAAATGTAGTGAGTGTCCTGTCCCTCTGCCCCCTTAGTCTGTCTCAGTCTCTCTCTGTTGCAGGCAGTTAGATAGATAGTGTGCATTTCCCCCTTGAGCTAAAGCTTGTTTAGGCTGTTGGCCATCCCATCACTTACCAATGAAACCCATCTCTCTCTCTCACACACACACACACACACGCACACACACACACAATGACAAAAGCGGTCATATAAATGCACATCCCGGAAGGGACGCCTGTTAATGTAGAAAGCGCGCAAACAGTATGTGTGCTTGTATGCACACACACCTGTATTTTGTAGATAGGTGAGAGATAGATTGGATGTGTCTTGTGGCATTTAAAGGGAGGTGTCGGGACTGACAGCTCCTTAAAGGGACAGTCATTACAGAGATATATGGATGTGGAAAGACAAGTTGGAAGGTGAGGATGAAATGGATCAGCAAGAGACGGAGCAAAAATGCAGGTTAAGAAGTATGAAGTTAAAGGAGACACACATACAAACGCTGCTATTCTGTCACTTTAGGAGTCTTTACAGGGATGTCATTTTTTTTTATGTAAGGCCTACAAGTATTGTCTGAGGCAAAGGTGCCATTATCATCTTGAGGTAGGGGATTTAGCTCAACCGAGATATTCTTCTATGCAACATTAGCTGACATATTTATGAATTTTATTATTAAAAATAAAACATGACATGATATATTGGATAAAATCTTATGTCATGGTGGGGTTATTCAAATGTGTGTGAATGAAGGTGAATCAAGCCAAGAAATCTTGAACAATCTTATCACTGCAGCTGAACGAAGATTGATTGAAAGTATTTTCCCAATATCACTTCTCATGTCAGTTCTTCTGTATGTTTTTTGTGCATCTGCTCCGTCTTCTCAAATATCTAGTTGGTCGTGGCAGAACGACGCTAATACTCAGGCAGGTTCTGCTGGACGTGTTTTCCTGTTAAAGGAGAGGTTTTCCTTTCCACTGTTGCTACATGCTTGCTTAATATGAAGGACTTCTGTAAAGTCAGTGATGCAACCCAAGCACATGTCCACGGTTGCTACGTGCTCATCCACTGCATCAGTCAATGACTTGATGCAATGACAGAAAACTTGTTAAGCTAATTTAAATAATAAACTGAGTTTGACTCACTGTTTAACAACAAGGATCAATTGGAATGCATGTCTGATAAATTTGAAATGACTTTTCAGATGACATTGGTTGTGAAATGATGTAATATAAACTGAACAGAAAATTGAATTCACAGATTGTGGTGTAAAAGTGCCTTGGAGTCCTCGGATTTGACAAAGAGTTATAAAAAAGCAGGTCATTTACCATTTAATAATGTCATCAGAGCAGACACACAAGTACAAACACTGAAATGGAGACTGTTTCACAATTAAAAACGGCTTACTTGTGCATTGGAGCTTTTTTCTGCATTGTAGGTCTGGTCCCTGGAACC
The DNA here is from genome assembly GCF_000485575.1 of Poecilia formosa. Lineage (NCBI taxonomy): Eukaryota > Metazoa > Chordata > Actinopteri > Cyprinodontiformes > Poeciliidae > Poecilia > Poecilia formosa. The sequence continues at coordinate 18,945 of NW_006800108.1, forward strand.
TTTATAATAATTTGCCTCTCTCGTTTGACACATGGTGAAAATTAATAAATGCACGTGCTCATTCTATTTGGGGGCTTATGTTTTACCTATTTAACAAAAATAATTATGTTCAGTTTAATTAATTCACTGCATAAAAAAAAACAAAAACTGAACTATTGCCTCTTGCAAAAAGGCAGCTACAATAATGTCATTTTCCCCCCTCAAAAGCACCTGTTAGGTGGAGATAACATTTCCCCCACTTTTCTGTTGTTATTGTAAAGGTCAGCTCCATTGTTATAAATTTTTCATGTTTTATCACAGTAAACAACCATGTATCCCTGAGTGTGGTCTGTACGCACTGAGGCATGGTATATTGTCTATGGTTATAACGGTGTCCTTTCTTAAATATAGCAAGAGACCTCATGAGAAAATGAACAGATTTATTTGGTTATTCATACACATATATAGGACATATATTAATAATGAAACTGCTGACAGACTCTCGTGTGTGCTTGCATAAGTGTGGCTTAGCGTTCCGGTGCTAATGCTGCTAATTTCTAAATGCGATTTGTTCTATCCTATTTAATTTATAAGAAGTAATATTGAAGAATTAATATGAGAGATGTGACTTGTGTGTCATATGTGAAGACAGAGGACAAAACAATATTAGACACAGCACTTAAACTCGCTGAAATGTGTTCGGAAATATACAAACATAATATGGCTGTTCAGCTCAGATAGGAAAATGGTGCAATTTAGAGATTTTCTATATCTACCAAAGGCTGGAAATTACACTGAAATTGATGTTTAGACAAAATAATTGCAAATGGAGTCAAGAGCATTCGGAATTATTTAGATGATTATGGAGCAGCAGCAGCAGCAATAGGCAGAACATAGTGACTGTAAAAAAAAATATATATATCCTCCGTACATCAAAAATATTTAATCAGATTTAAAATGTATAAGAGCCTTCATAAAGTTCTGAATTAGATCAAATTTAAAGCTTAGAGTTTATACATAACACCACAGGTTTTCACCATGTCATTAACTTTGTTCAGATCAAACTAAAACAGAAAAGTTTGGGGGGAAAAAAAATAAAAATAATACCTACATACAACTTTGAAATCTGTAGAAACATTAAAAAATCTTGAAAACCATAGACTGGGATGAGGCACTGATTATTTATTCTGCCACAATAAACCTTATCTATCATTCATAGAAACAGCAAACCTATAGACATTTTCAAAGTTCAGCACAGTTGAAAACTCCAAGTAAGCGTATAAGCATGAAGTGCAGTACAGTCAAATGAAATGTTTTCACCTTGAAATGTACTCTAGATCTTTAGGGAATGAAAATGGTTTCTTGTGTCTTTAAGCTACCGAGACAATGCATGTAAGCAGATGTCATGAAACATTGAGTCAGAAATGCTTATCTTGGGGTGTAATAAGTGTTGTAAACGAGGCTTTTATTTATTACAGTTTTGTCTTTTTCCCGTCTGATGAACTTTCGTTTCTAATGTCAAGAGAATCAGATCTCTATTTTGTAATTTTTGTTCGCACACTGAAAAGAACAATAGGTGGGTTCATAAGACAAGGAAAGGACATTTTCTGGAACATCAGCACCTGTCACACCGTCAAAAACTTCCCCTTTGATACACTCCGGTTCCAAATTATACATTTGCATTGCAGAATGCGAAATTAAACACTCCCAAGGTTGTTGAATTCAGCACTGTGTTTTAGGATTGTAGCTGTGATGCCACTGTCTGGCTTTCTTTATGTTTATTGATAATCTCAAAGTGAAATTTCAGGGCTTTTCGACTGCCTGCAACTAGTCAGATAGTCACCAGGTTATAAAGTAAGCTTGACTTTTGTTTCATCCATTGCTTGTCCATAGTATGTGACAAAGTATATCCTTCTACGTAAATACTCCATCTGCAGAACTGCATGCTAATATTGGCGTGAAGACGTCAACTGAGAAACAATCTGCTACGGGTCGAGCCGAGGCCATTTATAGCAGAATGACATTTCATATAACAGTCTATATTCATACAATTCCCTTGGCCCATTGAGGGTACACAGGCTATAATGGTCAAGTGACAGACAGTGATTAATTGATATGTCAAGCTTGTGGGTGTCCATGCATGTGCATATGTTTTAAGGTCACTACATGTTTTTTTTAATTGAATTCTTGTATTTTTGCCTTGAAGGATAATGGAGAGAGCAACCGAGCAGAGAGGAAAGCATTGTTCTAATGCTCTTTGTGTTGGAGCGTTTATGTATCATTACACCTGTCAGCCTCTTCTCTGTTCTTTTAGTTTCCCTCTGGGTCGGGGACTGAAAAGCGTTACCAGAACTCGAATAATCTTAAACGACGTGCATCTCTGTTTGTGTATGCACACATGAGAAATTAACTAAATGACAGGAGCAAAGAGTGGCGAAAGGGTCGCTCTGCAGCACCTCGTGGGTGGTGATTAGATTTTCTAATATATTTGAAAGTAGTTAAACACACAACTGGAAACGGGGACACAGAGTGACAAGTTTAGGGCCAAGCAACAGAGCCAAGGTGAGTTTAATCTTTACTCAAATCCATCTGTCAAGCTGAACTTAGAGTTCCAGCTCTGAGCAATGGTGCAACACAACAAAGTGGCGAGGTGCTAAAACATCATCTGTTGGTGAATTTTGCCTACTTGTAAACCTATGTCTCTCATAAAAGAGAGAAATTGTTTCAGTCTATGATTTGAACAATTGAAGTTGGATCTGGACTTTGCCTGGGCTATAGGAGTCTTGATTCAAACCGTACTATTGTTTTGCGATTGTTCCGCCAATCTCAAAATTTTGCACTCTCCAACATATGTTTGTGTGGAAATGCTCCTTGTTTCATTTTACAAAGCTTCCCATTAACACTCTTCAAAACGTGTCCATAATTTAGATGCCTTTACTGCATGAGGTACAAGGAAAGTATCAGCAAAGTATTCACGCTGATGAAGCTTTATACTGCACTTTAGAAAGTTGAAAATCCATAATCCCATGATGTGAAAAGATTTTAAAATGGCAAGATTAACCAAGTGAAAACACCTCCGTCTCTTACTTTTTGTTGTAAAAGCAGACCAGGATAACAGGGATGTCATGTGAATGAGTCATAGCAGCTACATCTCCGCCGTTTGTGTTATGCAACACTAAAAAAAGGATAATTCCTCTTTCATCCCACGTCCACACACAGATCACTGATGAGTGCATTCTTCAAAGTAAAAACTTCCCATTAGAGCAGCTTCATCTGGATATTTCCTCATAATAAGAAAGAAAAATGATTCACTTTGCAAAATATTCCAGAGACATGGTGGGAGGGTTAGAGGAGTCAATCAACAAATTGTTGTGTGGACGAATGCCACGTGCTTTTAAAAAACCCCCCCCAAAAAACAAGCGTTGTGAAAGCTTCCAGGACCCACGAGAGTCTAAAAATTAATTATATCCCCTTATAATGAGGAAAAGTTGGAATTTAGGTTGAAAACCAATGTATTCATGAAGACATGTTTTGAAGTTAGCGTTTTGCGTTACTGATCATCTGGCATAATTTCTGCTACCCTTGACCAAATCTTAGAGAGAATGCTTTCACACAGCTTTAAATTTCCTAGAAAGCATTCAACGCAGGGTTCAGATCAGCCAGTAGAAAACAGTACTGCAATAACCTTTTTGTTTTTCGTTTAATCTTTTTTTTGTCTCCTTGTTTCCTCTGTGTTCCTACGTACACTCAATCCCAAACTGTCCTTTCTTCACATCCTTTTTATCGTTTCCTCTACCTTTGTCTTGTTCTCTTTAATCTGTGTGTATTGTGAGCCAGTGTATCCATCCCCTCCTCCAGGGACAGTGGGTTGGCTCTGGGGCTCTTCATAGTGATCTATTCCCTGAGGTAAAAAAAAAAAAAAAAAAAACTTCCCAACACCTGGGTGACTGCCCTTGAGGTACCGTCTGAGCGAGTCTGTATGTACTGCACATATGTGTCAGGGGACTACAAGGCATCCTGGGGGCAATGCTATTTAGCCACCAACAGTTCTACAATATTATAGCAGCATGTTAACATTTTGCACAGGATGGTCACAATCGATAACGTTCAGAGATCTTAAAAAGAGACATTAAGACATCAAGGTCTAACAAATCTTAAGATTTCTGCACACAAGAAAATATTTGGTACTGAAAGTTAAAAATGAAGGCAACATTAATCTCCATACATTCTGATGCTATTAGACAAAACTGCAGTCAACTGTCTTTTTAGAAGTCATCTAAGTAAACAAAAAACCTGCGTGTGATTTTAATCTCAGGATAAATCAGTTGGTTCTATGAAGGCCTCAGAGGTTTGCTAGAGAACACCGGTAAACAAAAAAGCATCATGCAGTCAGAGGAACACAGCAGACAGGTCAGGGATAACATTGTGAAAATGTTAACAAGCAGGTTTAGGTTCATGAATCAATATCTCAGGTTTTGAACACCTCATGGGGAATTCTTCGATCAGTCATCTGAAAATAAAACAATCATGGCGCAACTCTACTCTAATCTACAGAGACATGGTGGTCTCCCGTAAACAGACCGGTCAGGTAAGGACAGCGTTAATCGGAAAGGCTGAAAACCTCATGCTACTTCTGGATGAGCTGCAGATACTCGCAGCTCGGGTGGCAGGATCTGTAGAGAAAACAGTTTCTGAATAAATCTTTATGGACTGTACGAAAGAAGAACTATTGCTGAAACACGGCCTCTGGTCCCGTTTGGAGGTTGCGAGCCAAAATAGTACTACAAATTTCTGTGTAAACACACCTTCCACAAGGTGAAACATGGTGGTGGCACTGTCATTCTCTGGGAACAGTTTTCTTCAGCAGCAACAAGGAAACTGTTTAAAGTCGATGGGAATATGGCAGGAGCAATATTCCTGAACAAAAATCAGTTAGACTTCAAGAGATGAATATTTTTTTTCTTAGAAAACCACTACTACACATATGACTTTTTGTTCTTCCTAACTGCAAGCATCGTTTGCATATGGATGAGACATCCAAACACAAGGAAAATGTTGCTGGATTCAATGTCGGCAACATTTGAAGCCATATTGCTGATGTAACTTCAAATATGTTTTGTTTGCACATTTGTGTTTTTATGTTCACTCCTGTTCAACATCGAAGATGACCTTAAGTAAGTGGCCTAATTAGGCAAATAAAAATAAATTAATGACAGATTCTCCAGATTTACTGCCCTTAAACTCATTTTCCCACTTTAACAGAAAGAGGAGGCGAAAAGCAATTTACCCTGAGGTGGATTAACACATCTTGCAAAAACAACCTGTCAACATTGTGACAAAAAGGAGATCTCCGATTAGCTGCGAAGGATCTTTATGGCCATGAGATCTGGCTTATGACTGACACACATCACTGTTCACAGTACAGTAACAATTACACCGTAATATTTGCCGGTCTAAACGGAAAGAACCGAGCAGATCAGAATTAATGACTTTTACAGGATGAACTGAAAGACAAGCAGATGGGTTGGAAGTGGGGGGTTTAATTAATAAAGAGACTGAGATGGAAATAAAAAAAAAATAGAGAGAGAAGCAGAATAATAAACTGAGTCAATTATAGGCATCTTGTGCAAAGCAGACCTTAGCCCGAGGCAGATTTGGTAAAAGAAACGAGGATAATGTGCATCAAACCAGGGTTTCCGACTTACATGCATTCTGGTAAGAGATGGTTGTCAGAATCGATCTTCAGTGAACACTTTAAAACCTTTTCTCTTCCAAAATTTCATCAATCAATTTACATTCATACGGCATTTTGATCGCTAAGCAAGGAGAAAGAAAAGAATGTAAATTTTCTTAAAAGTGTATGGCATTAAAACCTGCAACCTCCATTAAAAGCCTCGCCTCTAAAGCACTCATTTGAACTCCAGTAGGTGTTTTTTTTTTTTTGTTTTTTTTAACAATTTATGTGCAAGAGTTTGCAATTATGCACAAATCAAAGCAAGATATTTTCACTAAAATTTTTTCAGCTAAATTTTACGCCAAATTGGACACCTGATGGACCCCCAGCTGTTCCGAAATGTGTTTACAAGACCAGAAAAAAAACAACACTGCAGGAAAGTTGACATGGTTTATTTGCAAGTTAATTCATGTCCAAAGGGACTGTTACAAGCTGGGATAATTTATGCATATTTTCCATGTTGTTTCCCCCTTCCTTTCCTATCTTTTCTGTCTTTTTTTTTTTTTTTTTTTTACAAAAACAGCTTAAAAAATGTGAACATTTGCATCCAGACTGTAGGCACTCGCAGAACCCTATATGCAATGACTCAAAACTAAATACACAAAACAAAACTAACCACCGAGATTCCAAAGTATTCTCTGACTACATGTGTCAATACTTTGTTTAACCACGTTACTGAACAAAGCACATTCGCCTATTTGCCGTTTCTCCTACATGGCCACAAAGGGCCTCTTGGAGGCTTTGCTGTCGTTTTATCTTCATATAGTGAAATGAAGAGTGCTTTGTAATGTTTTCCAATTCTAATCACCCAAACCTACTTAAAAATTTTAAACAACTTTATCACTGATCTGTCTACTTTGTTCCTTGGTTTTTGCTTTTTGTTTGTTCCCTGAAATCTTTTTTATTGCTTGTACTGGAGATTTTTAGAGTACTGAAATAAAGGAGACTAAGTACAAATCCACGTCACTTCTCAAGTTCAAGGAGTGTGCTTCCTTTTGTAAGGTTGCTGCTTAAAGATACCCATATATATCCTTTTTTCTTCCCCCTTCTTTAATGTCTTATTTAACCTTGGTAAAGTGTTTTTTGGATCTTTCAGCACACACACACACGCACACACACACCACTCCACACGCACCTCTTACCGCCTACAGGGCAGAACTGATGCGGGAGGAGATGAAATACCACTACCTCAGGGGTAAACACACCTCGATTCACGCTCACACAAACCACTCCCTTTAACACCGAGGCGCACGCGAGCACATCTACGTCTACACGCCCTGCTTTTCCTCCCCGAAAAGTGCTCTCGATTTCTTGCAAATATTGTCCCAACATCAAAGACCAAATTTGTTTATTTTCACACCAATCACACACACCGCTGTTTCCCATGGCCTTTGTCTGCACTTTCCTCCTGGGCCTTTGGGGCGGAGCGTGCACGTCTCTCTCTCTCTCTCTCTCTCTCTCTCTCTCTCTCTCTCTCTCTATGCCTCTGTGCGTTTCTGCAGCTTGTGTGAGTTCAGTTTGTGGCTCCGTCTCTGGTTTCGCGACTGCGTCCTGCGCGTGTCTGTGGGTTGGTGTGACTTAGCCAGGTGTAAAAATTGGTGTTGCAGAAGATTGGAGATACAAACTAGGTCAGGGCAAGAACTGGAAGGGGAGCCAGAAGAAGAAGAGCGCTCTAAAGAAGGAGATTGGCGTGACCAGATCGGACTTTTTCTGACATACCGTGATATGCACGTGTCTCGCTTGTGGTGTTTTTTTTTTTTTTTTCCACTTGCGCATGCGTTGCGGCTTCCAGGCATTGCAACTCATGTTCCATCACATCATCCATGTAATACATGTTTTTCAGTCCTGATACTCTTAAAGTGGGCAAGTCAAGTTCAAGACCTCAGAAGCCTGAGGTGTGACATCAAACTCACAAACAGAGCTCCTTTTTAAGGCAGCTAACTTGGGATTAGCACTCTGGTTTTGAAACCAGAAGTTACATTCAGGGAATTGCCTTGGGTCCAATTTTATCTAGTCTTGGACCAGCATTTTTACTGTAATGTTTTTAATATTGCACTCTGGTTTCATGAGACGGTGGAATAGCTTCTTGGCGTATTTCAGTCTCGGGCAGAGGTTCACTTTCCAGCAGGACAATCATAACCATGCAGGGAGACCAACAATACATCAGAGTATATTTATTTCTCAGAATGGCCCAGTCAGAGATCAGACCAACATTCAAATTAAAATCTATGGAGATTGATGATCAAAGACTCTCTCCATTCAGTCTGACATAGCTTAAGCCATTCTGTAAAAAAAAATAAATGAATAAATAAATAAATAACGGGCGCAAAAATGTTCAAAGCTGATGGAGATACACCCCCCAAACGACTTGTAACAGTCACTGCAGCGAAATACGACTCAGGAGGTCTGAATCACACATCCACGCCATGCTTTTGGAGAGAAGCGTAAAGCTGCTTTCTTTTTCTGGAGTTTCTTCCAAATTAGAGATGCATGGAAAACACAAAGTTATTCTCCATCGTTGCTACATTGATGAAATAAGTGTCGTTTCTTCCTTTTATGTTCACTCAACTATTTTCTTGCTCTCCCACCTTCGGTCCCCTTTTCTGCATTAGAACCTTCCTGCAGTCTCTCTAATCTCTAGTCACGTCTCTATTTCGGAAACTATTTTGGATTCGTTGACAAAGGGAGGTCGTCTGCAGGAAGAATGGGGGGTGAGGTTATTTTAGTTTGACGAAGATATATTTAGTAAAATAAATAAACAAATTAGACATTCTGTAAATTTGCCTCGACTTTACCACAGCCGCTGGGCAACGCGCCGTAGTTTGGTGTGGTTTTTAAACGGACAAGTTTACTTTCAACAGTATCATGAATTGAATTATTTGTATGTGACTGCCATACATATTTGTGATGCCTAATTCATTAAAGGAGAATACTGCACAGAGGGGCAGATGGCTACCATGTGAAGTACCACTTCTTCACAAATTACAATTTGTGCTTTCATTTCGTTGTGTGGTGTACGTCATCCTCACTTTGCGCCTAAGCAACATTTGTGTCTTCATGTTCTGTTCTTGATTTAAGCAAAAACAATGAAGCTTGTTGAGGGACATGTGGACATTTTTCCTTCTCACAAAGATACTGTATACGCATCAAAGAATTTAGAGTTGGAAATATGTCCTTTGAGTTGAAAATCAAAGGGAGAGAACTTGAGAGGACCATGCGTCTCGGACAAGAAGCAGGAGGTGATGCAAAAAGCATCCCATTGAAACTGCTGCGCTTCTTTTCTAGCACATCTAGAACAGCAGATAAGCCAGCCATGATGACTGGTTTTGAGTCCATAGCAATGCCACTAGTTGAACAAAATCCACACTGGTGACACTTCACAGAGAAACGATAATAAGGTCTGCAGAAACGAACACGGATGCGTCAGCTCTTCTCCACATGCATGCTTAACTGCCGTTTTACAAAACTGTCCTCCTCCAAGGTCTTGCAGAAATTTTAGGACAAATTTGGCAAACAAATCTTCCAGTGAACTCCAAAGTGAATGTTGCGAATAATTATTTTTGTCAATATACTAGCCCTGAGGAACATAGAAAGTTTCTAAATGTAGCATATCGTTCATTGTTTGGTCATTATGGTTCATCGTGCACTTGTTAAATTTTTCTGTTTCCTTTCCACAAAAACTGTGGGAAATTAAAGGAAATACCAAAAATATAAAATCACAGGCAAAGAGAAATGAAAAATGTTTTTTTTTTTAAAAAAAAAAAAAGAAAAACAAACATTTACTGAATGCTGAGTTTTTAAGTATACACGCGCCCATTTCAACTTAACCAGATGCAGTTTATCATCTCATATCAAACTTCTTGAAGCAGAACGGGATGAAAGTCAGCACTGACATTCATACCGAGGTATGACAGGATTTTCAAATGTGAAAACTAATTTGCGCCTCTTTATCCCCTTTTTCTTACTTTCTTCTTGATGAAAGGACAATAATTGCTCTTGTGAAGGTCAAATGTACCACCTGCAGAGAATAATGCCCTTCTCTATCCAATTTAGACTCACCGAGTTGAAAACAAAATACCTGTCATTACTTTTGAGCATTGCCCTCCTCTCTCACACATTTTCCTCATGGGCTGTTTATTCCAGTGAGGCAGGGTCCATCACAGACATTAGTCATTAACTCTAGCAGAGCAGAGAGTACATTTTGAGAAGTGCATTAAGACATGCGTGATGGTGGACCGAGCAAGATTACCATGTTGGGTTGAAATTCAGCACTTGCTGTAGTTCTGCCTTCTATTCCGATTGTTGCTACGTTTTTTTTTTTTGTTTTTTGTTGTTTGTTTTTAAGGTTTGCAAATAACCTTGTTAGAACTGAGAGCAAAAGCACATAAGAACACTCTGCCATGTCATTTTTAAAAAATCAAATCTCATCCGATGGCAAGATATTCTCTGTTCAACAGCCTTCGCTGAGCACAATCAAAAGCTGAAATTTAATGTGACGTATGAAATAAGGACTAATGACTTCTATGAAGCTGCTGCTAATGAAGAGATTATAGATATGTATGAATCGACTGTCCAGATCCCACAGATTACCCTTATTATCCTCTATTCAGGTGACTCAGGCAATGAGTTTCCATTGTTCCTCACTGGGCACAACTGTGATTTTTCTTTTAATAATCCAATGGGTAAAATGCAACCCAGATACGGCTGTGAAAAACTATATTTTCTCTTTTTTCTTTTACATAATCCGTCTTACGCATTTTAACAGACAAAGATGACTTTGGAAATAAAATTCCAGCTTTCAAATAAAGCGTTCCAAACCAGCCAGGCTGGATGTGGAAGTGTAACTGACCACACCTTTTGACTACCACAGCCGAGGAAATCAGTCAAATGTATAACCTATTAGGATGCTAAGGGGGCATCTCATTTAGCTGTGGAAACTTAAGTGCTTCAAATGAAGGATTACTTGGTATGTTTATGGTTTTTAGTTGAGATGGTTTCAGTGGCAACAGTAGGAAATTAGAATCTAATGTCCTCCAAAACTGTTTTGTCATTTACCTAATTTCTTGTAGCGTGGCAAAAACTGACTTTCCCTCGTGTGCAATCTTTGGGTTGACCCATCCTGTCTGCTCTGTGCTAATTATTGCCACCTCTGTCTAATCGTCCCCCCGACTACATGCCGCCCTTTTTTCCCTCCTCACATTTGTAGTACATCTTTCTTTACATAGCCTCTCTTCATCCTGCCTTTGCACCCTTGATCTGTAACAGTTTGACAGCAACCTCAGTCGCGTCTTGATTTACTTCAGTCTATCATTTTGGGATTTTAGACCAACTGCCTTTGAACTTGCAAAGCATTTGTTTTTCTTTGTAGGTCCAATTTAAAGTGTTTTGTCTCTGCACCTTCTTACACCTTTGTTATTGAGGTCTTTTTATAGTCCTTGACCCCAGCGACACATATACAGTGAGGTCGGGAGGTTGGGCCAGATCCATTAATACCATAACTAACTCTCAATTCTGCCTTTTATCGCACAATGTCCTGCTTTCTTCTTCGTTTAACTTGGACTCTCCTCCCTTGTATTTAAGGAGTGTGCTGCCATCGACACTTTTTGAGTCGCCTCAAAAAGGATGATGCATCATTTACTCTAATTATTGTTGATTTGTGTGAGACGTGGTGCAAAACAAAGGCCACTTGAAACATTTTTTGGCTTAAGTTTAGCAAGAATTAATCAAATTCCAACTTCTGCTCGTAATGCAGTCAGAAATTACCTGAAGATGCAAAATAAGGGCGTGTGCGAGGGAGATACAAATGGGGGAAAAAAATGTTTTATTTCATAAAAGGCAAATTTGTGAGTAAAATGTGAAAATTTCACACACACGTACTTTTATGAGGGTTCGTGTTTCATAAGGAAAAACACTGACAAATCATACAGAGATGGTCTTTGCTTAGACTGCAACAGCACAGTGGTATGGAGACTATACGGGTCGGAACCTGGGCAGAGAGAGAATGGTTTGTGTGAGTTGTGCTTGTATATTTTGTGGGCCTGGACAATCGTGTGAATGTGTGCTATCCATATTAATCAAAGTCCTGATAATTACAATTTTCCTGTTAATGGTTCTGACCTTTAAATTATCATTTAGCCCCGTGGCCGTGTTCATGTTTATCTTTGAGCATGGTTGGGTGTGTGCGGGTGTGAACGAAAGGAAGAGGGAGACAAAATGGTGAAAAAGAGAAAGCGAGAGAAAATGAGACAGCAGAGGTAATTTGGCTTAACTAGTGGGGCGATTGTGTCGATGTGGGCCATAAATCTTCCTTACTGACAAGAACATGCACACACACACACACACACACACACACACACACACACACACACACAACAACAACAACAACACACGTGAACGCAATCCTAACATCATCCCATGCTATTTTGGATGAACAGAAAATCCTAATAAACCAATAGAGATACAGAGAGCATCTTAAACCTTCTCGCTTCGCCTCCGTTCTCATGGATGTCGCCTGGTAAAACAGTAATCGGATGGAAAGCACCAAAATCCAACTCTGATTCCCTTTGTAGTCTATTCAACTCTATTCATTTTTTTAAAAATTTTTTTACATTAACTCTGCAGGGGTATCTGAGGCCTAAAAGCCACTGGATTGTCCAAGAAAAGGTTGATTAGTGAAGCTGGTTGATTAAAAATGATGCCTGCTGAACCAAACGAGCACAGTTCATTTCACATGATGAGAGAATTGCTTTTCAGCAACAGACCAAACATCCGGATGACTCCCTTTATTTCTAGAGACATAATAGTGAGAAGTGAATTGCATCCTCTGCCTGTTCTTGATGGAGCATTTTCAAAAATATAATCAAGTCTGAGTTAAGAATGCGAAAAGACGCTGGAACTGGTTAGCTGAGATGCAATAAATGCATGATTTTATTATATTATATTATATTATATTATATTATATCATATAGCTAGCCACAGGTTCTTTAAAATATGTAATTATTCTCCATTTCATTAAAGTTTGCATCCAGTTTAAAAGCAATGAGAGATTGGTTATGTCTCAAATATGGCATTTTCTTATCTAGAATTTGTATAAAAATGAAAGAGGAATTTCCATCAGGAAACAGGTGTTGGTTGACAACAAAATTATAAGAAACTGTTACTATTGAACCTGTTTTTGGATATTGTTTTGATGGACAAACTAGACTATGAAACAGTAAAAACAGCTGCTGGTGAGAAATAAACTCTTTAATTGACCAACACAGCTGTAGACTTACTGATTTTTACGGAAGCTTTCTTTGGTAAGGTGGTGTGTGTGTGTGTGTGTGCGTGTGCGTGTGTGTGTGTGTGTAGCAACACCTTCCATTCAGGGCCTCAGACATTTTAACGCAACGCACAGTTTTATTTGCATCGCCAGTTAAACACAAACTGATTCAATTTGCTTTCCAGGTTTTGCCTATATGCATGTATTGATCAGTTATAGTGCAGGTATACATGGACTGATTATTAACTGATTTGAAGCTGAAAGTTTTTCTGTTAATCTGGTTATAGGGAACTCCAAATACGAAGCATAAGCCATGGTACTACTTTTTAAACAATGCTTTTATGTTAGCTCACCACTTCCACTTTCATCTTAGAATATGGCAATCTTATTTGCAGCTTCAGTGTAGTTATAACCACAAAGGGATACATTTTCAAGGAATAAACTCCTGAACATACTGGGAACCAGTGTGGAGGGTACGCTGCCATTTGCTCTGTGACTAAATGGTCTGGACTCCAGTCCATCATGATGGGGGATGGAAGTAAATTCAGGGAAGAGGGGAATATATTTTATTGATTTTCAAACTGTGACAATGGCTGAAAACAGTAGTTCTCCAGAGCCCTGCGCTCATTGGTGATAAAAAAGCATTTTATACCACTTTGTCTGCTCAATCCTGACCAAGCTCATTTTACCTGTCAGTACATCCAGAAACATCAACTTCCAATTACTTCCCCATCATGAGGAAGAACAATTTATTAGTAATTGTTTAGGGATCGCTTGCTTTTAAGCATTATGTTTCTTGACAAAGTCTATATTAAGAGACAGGTTCCTGACAAATGAGGTCCAAACCCATTTGTCTCTGACAGAACCAGTACATTACCATTAACACTTTGATTACTAATGCCAGCACTGGGCATCAGTGTATGAAGTAACTATGTGGTGCTTGACAGATCTAGCAATTACCTCACCTAAAACTTAACTCCTAATAATTAAAACAGGAGCAAAACAGCTCCTTCACAAACCTGACCCACATTTCAGATCCGTATATTACCAGTTTCTCCTCTCTCTTTTGCATTTTTTTAATTACCAAATGCAACAGGAAAAGTTTTTTTTTTCCATCAGAAACTGAAAACTTAGATGCTCTAAATTAGAAGAAGTAGATGCTACTTCTTAACAGCGGCTAAAATTGGAGGCTGACACTTGACCGTAAGTGACGTGTCCCGTAGCCCATTTGTGAGAAGTGTCTCGTGAAAGGCAACGTCATCACCTGATACAAAAATATATCTGCCCGCGACAGAGAATGATTCATTTAGCCGAACACTTTACCAGGACAGCTCTTTCGAACCTTTGAAGACATCTACGCTGAGTGAGACTGAGATCCTTCCATGTCATCTGCGACTCTTCACACCTCGATAACAGACTGTCACAGGCCTCTAGGTCAGGCATGCCGGCGGTCTCATGAAGGGCCTTCTTTTATTGGCCTTTCTCTAACACTCAGGTTGAAATTTAATAAAAGCTCTTTCATACATAGAAGCAGGTTGGTAACGTTTTATTATCGGTGCTGTGATAGTTGTCTAAAAAAAAAAAAAAAAAGGGGGAACAATAGCACAAAAAAAAATAAAAAAAAAAAGTTTTTTTCTTTTTTTTTTTTTTTTTCCCTAAATCTAACGTGGATGTTCGGTATGCAGTTGTATTCAGTCCCATTTAAATCAGCTACAACCAACTTCGCTTAGATGTAACGTAATTAGTAAATAGAAAACTTGTCTGCATGTTAATTTCAACGTAAATACAACAGATCTGTGAAAGCATTCGATGTATGTTAGAGAACATACATCGAATGAACAAGCAGCATTATACACATCACAGCATACAGATTAAGGTTAATGGTCAGTAGAAGACTAAAGCAGGGTTGGGTTATAAAAAACATATCCTAAGCTTTTAATAGCTCATGGAGAATTGTTCAACCCATCACCCAAAACTGCAATACGCATGGCACAACTGTGAACCTACCAAGACATGACAGCCGAAGTGACAGGCTAAGAAAGCACTAATCAGAGAAGCAGGTAAGAGTCATACATTAGATTTAGAGGAAGTGCAGAAGTCTATTGTTCAGGTGGGAAAGTCTGTTGACAAAACAAATTTGTCAAACTCTCCATAAATATTATAAAAGGGAACTATTGCATGAGAGTCGGCATTTTCAGATGCTATCCAATCTGACTGGACTTAAGCTATAAGCTGGAAAGTAGCAGCATTTTTTTTTTTTTATCTCTAGATGTGCAAGTCTGGCACAGACATGATACCAAAAGACCAGCAGTTTTATTTAGATATTTTCTCAGAGGGGACCAACCTTTAAGCTTTTTATTTATAGAAAAAAATAAAGTTAAAATTTAGTGACCTTCTATTTTCATTATGCACAACTTTGTGTTGTTCTATCATATAAAAATCCCAGTGAAATACAATCAGGTGTGTGGTTGTAATGCAGCAAAAATATTATGAAAATTCATGCGACAGAAGTACTTTACAAGATGAAAAGAAATTACTAATGATAAAAGTAGTGTTTAATTTTTACATGTCAAAATGTATTTATTTTCAACCAGTTAACGTCTTTTTGTTTGTTTGTTTTTCAGCATCAGCTAGAGCATTCTGCAGCCAAAAAAAAAAAAAAAAATCAGATATGTGCAGCAGAAGCAGGTTACTTGACGAAAAAGAACAAGGAGAAGCATGTCTTGTGTTGAGCCTGCTTTGCTTTAAGGTTGGATACACTTGATTCCAGGATTTAGTTCCACGTGGAATTTCACATCCACATAATCCTAAATGGAATTAAGAGTCTAAATCTCAGTTGGTTGCTCATTTCTCTAGCTTACATGTTTAATGACTTCTGAGCACATCTGAGGAGATTTTTTTATCTTTTTTTATTTCCAAGGATCAAACAAAACAGCAAATTAGTATAAAGTTGTGTCATGTTTTGACAGTATACGTTTGTTGTTTGGCCCTATAGCGAACATCCAAATTTAGTACAGTTTAATTACCGCTGGCATAATGTAGACGTGTGTTTTAAACACACGCCACTGCTTGCTAAGTAAGACCTGGCTGCTGGAAATTATAGATGAGCAGCCAGCAGCTTTTGTGACAAATAATTAAAAATCTAATATCAATGACCACTTTCTTGCAGGGGAAATCCCCTAATAAAAATGTAATTGTATTGAGAGATTGTGAGGGCTTTTTTTTTTTTTTTTACTAGTCAGTTTTCACAACAGGGTGTTTCAAAAGTGATTTAAAAATAACCTAATTTACAGCTTAATTATTAACTTGATCTTTCAATTCAAGAGTTAAATTAATAAAGTCGAGCACAAAGGCTTTTAGGCTCTTATTGATTGGCAGATAAAATCATAAGGGAAGGTGAGGGCTATCGTGTATCATGAATGATTTTAATTCTGGTTATTGTGTTTCTCACAGAAGGAACTCAATAAAATGATTCCATAATTAAGGGCGACCCACAGTGGCACTGATTGAGCCAAGGGAAACGTGCGCCACAAAAGGGCCGCAACCTGTTGTTGTGGGTCATTTATTTTCCTCTAATGGCTTTGACTGGGAAAAACAAACCAGCAGAAATTAGATTTTTTCCCCTCTCTCTCTCTCTCTCTCTGTCTGTTCGCTTGTAGCTGTAAGCAACATGCACCTTTAAAAAGTGTCTATCAGTACAACTTTTAAACTTTAAATTAAAAAAAAAATGCATATTATCCAATTAATTTACACTTCTATACATGATGTTTTGTGATAAAAAAAAAAAATAAAAATCTGTTTAACAGAATCATTTGGATTACCTCACAGCATAACCAAATTTTAAAAGATTGTTTTGGGGTCATTTCGGAACTGCTTAGATGATGCTAAAGCTTGTGAAATAAAAAGTAAACAGTCAGCTATCACTATAACGGTGTTACTTCCCATGATTAAGGTAATCCACCAAAACGTATCATGCAAAGGAATCCAAAACTGTTAAACCAGGTTTCAGTGTTGCTCAGACATTAATTAACTAAAACTGAGAGCACCTTTCCTACCTTGTTCTGAAGTTAGCAGGGTGGGGGTGTCCATCGTACAAGGACAGGAAGTCGTATTCTTCTTCTATGGCGAATGACAAGAAGATGAGCTGGATTCTACTTCCTTCCTCCCCAACAATAACCCAGGTGCAGTTTGCTCCATTGGGGTAGCCGTAGGGGAAACCAGGCGATTCTATACTGCCATTTCGTCCTTTCAGTGTACCCCCACAGGTGTAGATGAAGCCTGTGAATATAAAGAGACAACACTTATTATTAAATACTCATAATGAATTACACCAAGCTTACTTGTTCACAGACTTAACGGCAACACACGACTGGGGTGTCTTTTTGAGCCTGCTGCGTTGACTTGTATCGAATCCGACACGTGGAAATACCAACGGCTGAAGTTCTGCAATCTCTTTTGTCTTAGCACTGCGAGGCAAATCCAATGGGTGTTGAATGTGCTTATTGATTGACCGTGACACTCCTACTGTATGTCCCCATTTGATTAAGATTTAGTTTAGATTTACTTGTTTTTTTCTCCATGAGAGAGGTGCTGGAAAAGTTCTTGGTAAGTAGATCAATTGCTGTTGCACTTCCATAAAAAATGGATCATTGGCAACTACTTTGCAATAGTGATTCCAATGTACATGTAATGTAAAAGTAACAAGGACTGATGAGTTACATGAATGCCCACATCTGCACATCTTCAAATACTGCCTATACATTTTTCACATGGAGACATTGAAAAAACAAAGTAGAAAGTCAAAGCATGAATAACACTAAGTGGGTCAATGTTATACTTCTGTATGAAACATTAATGGAAAGCATTTAGAAAAGCTTTACCCAAGACACAAATTTCCCTTAGCTTCTTAAAGTTTAGCTCCCCACATATCTGAAAGTAAGAGATGCTGCCTGCAACAAAAATCATTCCATGGGGTAGGATTTGTTTTAGTGCATCACCAACACAAGCTGGTAGTCTCATTGAGCATAGGATTCTAAAACCCCATTCCTAGAGCTGGCTGGGAGCCGTCACCACTGAGCTTTTCCAGCTTTCTGTAAACGTGAAATCTAAAACTAACCCAAGCTAAGTCTAGGCCTCGCCCTGTTCGCCTCTGGGAAATAGAAACCTGACTATCCCTTTGTTATTGCTAGTGGAGTAGCCTATTGACGTGAAAACATGCAGAGTGAAAACATCAAAATGTCAATGAAACTGGAGATGTGTGTCAAATACAATATTCCACCCTTATCTAAAAACATTAAAAGAAAAATATTTCAAATATACTTTGTCCTGCATGGTGATATTCTGCAGAACATCATGAAGTTATTTTACCACCTCACCTCACACATCACAATCACTGGCCTCCCAGATGTTCCACAAAATCTGATCCTTAAAATCATATTTATAAAAACTTATTTGTATCCAGAAGTCTCCCAAGAAATCAAAATTAAGTTTCTGGTTGTAATGTATCAAAAGTATCAACACTTTTTGTAAATTAAACGTGAGGTTTTTCTTTTGGAGCACTTTGCGTTACATAGCCAACTAAATGCTTAAATTGTAAGCTGATTTCCTTTACATTAGGCTTATTATTTGTTCACTTTCATATGAACGATCTTTTAAACAATCGCACAGGTGCAAGATGGAAACTTTGTCCACCTGGGAAGATTGTCCATAGTGGGTTTTTTTTGTGTGTGTGTGTGTGTGTGTTTTTTTTACAACACTGTATTGATTCCTGATGATTAAACTCTTCAGTTCCTGCACAGCAGTGCTGAGTCACACAGGAGAAAGCTTCAGGAAGGGGAATCTGTGGAACTGGAAGGGATTTAGTGTATTTCTGTTCAAGGACACAATGGTACCCAGCTACAAAGTGCTAAATATGTTAGCGCTTAGCTTCCATAGCTGTATCATACTTTATGTATGTTCACAATCGAATTTAGCTCAAAATCACGGGTTTCACCAGAAACTGAACAAAGCCAAAAACTTTGGAAAATTATTTGCAGTGCTGCAACAGGGTCTTTTGGTGCCATCCTACCTTTAAATGGTTGTGTTTAATTGATAATTGCTCTTAGTGTATGCTTTAAGCCCTTGAATGTCTAAGCCCTAATTGATCTCCTCTGAGTGCAAAGCTCAAATCAGGATGATCATCCCCTTGCCTTTCATGTTTATGAGGCTCATTATTTACCCTGGCAGCTGGGGCCACAGGGACAGCAGGGCGATCGCTCTGGATGCTTTTCAAACCAATTATCCAAGACGGAAACCAAACCAAAAAACCTGCATGTTTATGTACATTATATATACGTACATGCGTGTGTGTGTGTGTGTGTGTGTGTGTGTGTCTTTGTCTAACTTGTCCAGGTAAACGATTTCAGAATAATCACAGGAACAAGTAATGGCCAACAGCAGCCTGCGCAGCAATTAAAGGCTGATTCCTTTAGAATCAATTAAATATAAGCTATAAAGACCAAGATTACACTTTTTAGGTAAGCACACCTTCAAAATAACAACCTTGCTTCCAGCTATGCTTGCCTGCTCATTTCTAAATGGAGTCTTTTAAAAGTATTTATACCCCTTAAATTTGTTCACATGTGTTATGTTGCAACCACACATTTCTATGCATTTTTATTAATAATTTACCTGTAGGTAATGCAATATAGCAGAATTATGAATTGTGAAAAGGAAAGCATACATGGTTTTCTAAATTCTTTGCAAACCCAAATTTGATATTTGCATTATTATTCATTCATTCCAAGTCAATCCTTTCTAGAATAACCCATCTTTTCAATTAGAGAAACAGTTGTTGATTTTCTTCGCACAAAAGCCTAGGATCACATTAAATGGAGAGCGTCTGTGAACTTTTTTGTCCAGACGTCACCTGGGCCATTTGAAATAGGTCATTCCTTTGCATCTCTGGTTGCATGTGTTAGATTGGTTTTCCTCTGGAAGGTAAAACAACCTAAAACATCCCCAGTCTCAAGGTTTTTGAACTAAGTTCCCTCCATCATCACACCAACTGAGTCTTCCAGGAAGTCTTATATTCTATTCCTGTAAAAGAGAGCATTCAGCTTTCAGAATGGAGGATGCCAAACATAAACCTTAACAAAGTTAAAAAGCAGACAAGATCGTTTTAAACCTTTGCTTAACCTTTTAACCAACATTTCAGTTATTCACATTGGCACCATTATGAAACCCTTTTAAAGCTCAGAAATCGGCCCGATTCTCTATAGCTTCCAGTGAAAACACAGTGTTACGACATTGAACTCTACCAAAGGAGGAGAGAAGATGAGGTTCCTCCCCGTTCATCACCGTGCAAGAATGAAAGATTGATTGGAGGTTCATAACTCACGGGGATGGAGGTGAAAGTGTGTGAGTGAGGGGAAATGGGAAGGGTCAGTTGGATAAAAAGGGAAGGATCTGAAAGGATTGTAAAAAGGAGAAGAGGAGACTTCTAATTATGCTGACTACCAGACTGAAACTGACAGCCCTTCTACAAACACACACCCACAAAAAAAAGCACCAAAAAAAAAAAAAAAAACCCATGCACATGAACACATATATTCACACACACAGTTCCACACAGGTACGCACCAATGGATAGACAAACATTGACATACAGGCAGATTACGACGAACATGCTCACATATTCATGGATTAGTCACAGAGATTATTTAATATGCTGGCCCTTAAAACCTATTACTCATTCCATCATTTGTTTTGACCCTAATTCCCTCTGCCCTCTTCCTCTTCCACCCAAACACACACAAATCAAAGCAGATAGGAACAGAGATTTTAATCTGGGTGAAATTCTGTGAATCATATGCTTATCAAGTAGGTGGACATTTTCGATTTTCCAAAGGCAATTTGGTTTCACCAGGTTTTGTTTATGTGCATCAAAGTACACATACTATTTGTAAATAATAAGAAACCCTGAACATTTTTAAAGTTCCTTCATTTGCAGAACAATGCGTTGCTTTATGATGCATGATTAATAAAATTAAAAGATGTGGTGATACAGCGTAAACAACCTAAACCTAAATGAACGTGTATGCATCACAAAGCGCTGCATCTTTAACATGAGACACGGCAATTTGGATGGACCGTTTCTGGTCGGAGAGGAATGTTTCCTCCCGGTCTTTTTGAACGCTAGAGGGTCAATACTTGAATCTATAAGTTTTGGGAGCGTCGGTGCCTCTCTTCACAAACAAGACAGATAACGCCATATGGGAACTGATATGGTTTGCGACTGTAATTGTACAATGAATTTTGGGTGGGTATACAGTGGAAGCAAGGTCTTTCACCTATGAAGACTTTAACAGAGACACTAATTTGCAAACAGTAAAAGATTTGTGCTCGGACTCGGGTAGATCCCAGGTGTGAATACATGCTCTGGTGCTAATGAGGAACAGGGTTTAGCTGGAAAAGAGCATGCGTGCTCAGCAAAACCCTCCTTGGATAAAAGGAGCTTAGAGACAAAGAAGAAAATCTGCTGCGTGAATTGAGTGGATTTAATGAACTCTTGGTCGGCAATACATATAAGCTTGATCTCTTTCCTCGAAGTAATATTGCATATTGGATGTCTTCACCATTACACCAAGGAAGATTAACAAGGGGCTTACACTGGCACATGCCCTTTTTAAGACCAGACCAGCTTTTTCTTTTTTTTTTAGATAAATATGACATACACCGTGCTTTTATAAACTGGCATGAGTTGCGATTTGATTAGTAGACGGGAAGCCCAATGTGTAACAAGAGCTTTCTCTGGAGATGCATGGAAATCGTCTCACAGTCCAAAAAAAAAAACAAAAAAACGAAAGTCAAAAGGTGCAGCAGTTGCTCTGAACTGCCAATGAATGTGCCAGTCACCATTAGGCCACACAGAGTGTAACCCGGTTTTTCAGCATCAGAAAGTATTGAGCTCTGTTAACACCACACAGATCTTAAAATAGCTGCACTTGGCTCATGCAACTGCTAATGTTAAAAAGAATACATTAATCCAGTACCTTCGACTTTCAAGTTCGTATTTATATGCTTGAATGGCATCTGTCAATTTTTTGAAGGATTCAGGCAGCTTTTCCAAATATGTAAAAAATGTATTTTAAAAAATCTTTTTTTCAGTATTTGACATGCAAATCACAGATGAGAATGGTTTGGGAAAATTGGCAAATTTCTGATGATTGCTGCATCTAAAGAATGTACAATGGCCAACATATACCTGACCAACCTGCTGTTTCTTAATAACAAAGTGGACAGTCAATTTTCTTAATGTGCAATGTGACCAAAACTACGTGGTTGAGTGCTTTTTAATGAATGGGTTTGGGATTTAAAGAAAACTGAAGTAATAAATCAAGGGGGAAGTTGGAAGATAGAAAATAGACTAACAGATGTGCAACTCTTAATGATGAGGAATTCCTTGATGTTGGTTTTTGAAAAATAATTACGTTTAAGCCTCTTATGAGCTGGACTCGCATTTCATAGGTTTGTTGGCACAAATATTAAATCAGCAAATCACGTTGGTGCTAGAGGAGTTAGTCTGAGCCTTTCTGGCTCAGTGATGTATTGAAACTTTTCTTGCACCACCATCTCTTGGGCTCACAGAGAATAATAAAAAAAAAAAACAAAACAAAACAGAGAAAATATTTCAGGAGCAGAAGTGTTTCGGACAAAAGTGCTTGTTGATGTCAGAGGAGTGTGTCCAAACTGGCTTGAGATGATGCAGAGGAAAAAATTGCTCAAGCAAACACTGTTTGCAACCAAGGAATCAGAAAATCATTTCTGAACACAAAACAAGTCAATAATTGAAGCAGGTGGAATACAGCAGTCGAAGCCCACACTGACAGCTAAAAAAAGGAAACTTGGGCTACAACTCACACAAGCTCACCAAAATGTAACAATAATAAATTAGAAAAATGCTGTCTATTAAAATGAGCTTCAATTTCAACTGTTATAGTAAAGCGAGCAGGGACAGAACAAGACACAAAGAAGACAGAAGCATAGATCGTTCTTGTATCAGTGGTTCAGGTAGTTGTTGGTTAGAGTACCCGTGTTTGTGTGTTAGCCTGCAGCTGGATAGAAAATAGACCATCACAAATGTCACAAAACATTTTAGAGCAGACCTATTATGCTTCCTTGACAAAGTCAGGGTAGGTCCATATAACGTTTTGTTTTTTATAATATAATAGTGACATAATAATCGGGAGGCTTTTGAAATGTTTTTTTTTTTTTTTTTTTTTCCCAGACACCAATAAACAATAACATATTCCAACAAAATGACAGTTTCTAGAAGCAGTAAGGACCCAAATGGAAGTATAAAACTGTGCAGGAAAGACACTTTTGCATAATAGGTTACCTTTAAACTGTTGTCCTTTAGACAGCAACTGTATTCCAATGGTCTCAGGTCAACAGAGTAAGTGTTGGAACCACATATCAATACCATAAATGTCAAGTCAACAAATTTGCTGTTTGATGCCATTATGACTAAAATTCCTGAGGAACGTTTCCCACACCTGTATCATTATCATTTTACAGTTCTACGTTTCCAATGCTGCTCAGTAGGTAGCACTGTTGCCTTGCAGCAACAATGTCCTGAGTTCGATTCCCGGCCCGGGTTCTTTCTGCATGGAGTTTGCATGTTCTCCCTATGCATTCATGGGCTCTCTCCGGGTACTCCGGCTTCCTCCCACAGTCCAAAAATATGGTTGTTCATCCTGTCTGTCTACGTGTTGCTCTGCAATTGACTGGTGACCTGTCCAGGGTGAACCCCGCCCTGTTGTCAGCAATGGGATAAGGGTGTAAGAAGATGGATGGATGGATGTTTCCAGTTTCCACTGCCATAGTTATTCATGGCATGTCACTTAAAACTATTGTGCTCCTAAAACCAAAAATGGGGCCCAATCTTGTGATAGCTAGAACTTTGATGCATACATTTACCAGTCGACCCTCAGACATAAAGCTGTCTGACTGATGGCTGCTGCTCGACATATTAATCATAAATGTCAAATCCTTAAAAATAACATTTTAAATCATTTGAATCGAGCTACAAAAATGCCTTTCATACTCCTCCCTCTGAATTCTGATGTGAACTATGACCATCAATCTTTAAAAGATGGACTCACAGAGTCCCCCGACATATCATTTAAGTGACAAGATTGCTTTGATCCATATAGCCATTTTCACATGGTGCAGACTTGTGGAAGAATAAACAGTTAAATTACCCCATTCTTCACCGGAATGGGACCAGAGCTACACTCGAGGTTGCTGGGGTTCCCCATTTCCTGGTTGGGCGACTGGCAACGTCTGCATTAGGTGCATGCGTGAGTGACTGTACACATCCTGTTTAGCGTTACGAATATCATCAGCATGGTAACATGAGTTTTTTTTCCTATAGTAAGAATTATTTCATATTTGAGAAAAAAATGCTTTAAGTCGAGCTCTTTCTCTCTTTAATTTGCTTTATCTTATTTTCATTCTCTTTCCGTTTCCATTTCTTATTATCTTTATTATCTTTTCATTCTCTTTCCGTTTCCATTTCAGTATTACGATATTTGCTTAAATGCATACTCCGTCTCAATGACTCACATTAATGAATAAAAAATGGCGGTCCCCGATGGAGCAAGTTCACCATTCAGATCATTGCAAAGAGGGAAACAATCCAGTCAGCGTTCAGATCAAACAGCAGTCAAGCTACAATTTGAAATATTCAGTGTTTGTGGGGCATAATTATGCAGTGTTGGATACTTTTATTGAGTTGCATGCATATTAGATAGTGGACACAATCAAAGAACAGTATAACAGAAGAATGGGTCAGTAACAGAGATAATCAAAAATAAAGAAAAATGTAGCTGAATAAAGAGCAGAGTGGCAGAGGGAGACCAGGAGAGCAAAGAAAGAGAGATAGCAAAGATCCAATGGAGAGAGACAGCAAGAGAGAGTAAGCATGTTTGAAACGTCCCATTGGTTCCTGCTGTCAGGAGTACTTGTCAGCCAAGAATTAGACTGCTCCACGCTGCCAGTGACTGACAGTTGGCCCGCGGTCTAGACTATACCCTGGAGTGGTTGAGGCTAAATAAGGGAAATGCCTAGAGAGAAACAGAGAGAACACACCGGGCTGAAAATCAATTTATAACACTGTCAGTCAGAGGTGGGTGGGGCAGTGATGGGATGGAGATAAGGAGCCAGAGAACGAGAACAAAGAGTGAGACAGGGGGACACACATGAAAGGAAAAGACAAAGACAGGGGTTTTTGAAAAACAGTAAACAAGTGGGACTGATTGAGAGGGAAGAACAGAGGGGAGTCTTGTTGTTTTCTGGGAGTCGGAGAGAAACAGAGGGTACATGGCTGACTTGGCTAAAAAAATGCATTGAAGGTACACCAATGTACCTTGCATTGGGAAAAAGTATACAACGGTTATGTTAAATTCACATGCATATAGAAATAAAAATGTTCAGACACCAAATTTCACGCTGAAGGCTACGAGTACATACAGTAACTCCTTAAAATGGTCTACTGTACAAAGATGTCTTTCCAAAGAAGTCTTATAAAGTCGCTCTCAGGTGCTGAAAATATCTAACAAAGCCAAAAAAAAACAACAAAAAACCCCCCCAAAAAAACAGCGGTTTATTTTCTAGCCGTGGTGAAATGAGGCAGGGCCTCATTCTTTTATTTCTGTGTTTCTGTAAAGTTTTGCACTCCCTCTTTCACGGTGCCTTGCTGAAGTGTTACATTTTTGACACATTTTGTCATGTTATGTTACAACCACAAATCTTAGGTGTGTTTTTTTTTTTTTTTTAATTGAGATTCAATTTTATAGGCTATAAAGAAATAACATAGTTATAATGTGGAAGAATAGAAAGGTGTCAGACCTTTACTTACTATCACAAATCTAAAAAAGTGCGTCACTCATTGGCGTTCAAACAGCAGTTCTAGTGAAAAGACTTTTGATACTAGCCAGGCCAATCTAGAAGCTAGAAGTTTTCCCAACTTCTGTTTTGCAAAATGTCTGCGTTTTGATCTTGCCACATATTTTGCATTGCATTTAACATCAATCCCTGTCTCAAAGTCTTTGCGACAACAGTCAATCCTCCCATCAACTCGTTCCTGTTCCAGTTAAAACAAAAAAGCAATAAATAAATAAATAAATAAATAAATAAACAAACAAATAAAAAGGAAACATGAGCTCTTTTTTTGTTCTTACACATCAGTGTCAACAATTTGCTTTCAAATTGCGAACAGCTCACCGCATTTTGCAATTTTAATTACTGTACATTTAAAATACTTTATTGCTGAATACGCTGCTTACCACCCTTTGGTTTAGAAGATATTAATTAAACAAAATGTCTCCAAGTGTAAACACTAATACATTATTTAATAAACAGATTCAAATGAAACAAATTGAGTGCTTCTCTATTAGACTATAAGCAAAAACCAAAAGAGGTGTGAACATTAGATTAAAAAAAAAGTAAAAAATTACAAACAAATTCCACTGATTGAAAATCAATCATTTTAAGGCTTTGCTCAGGTCCTTGTGGAGCTCTGTCCATATTTTAAAACAAAATGTATAATTCTCTTATTTAATGAACATATAGCTTTTTGAATCGCTTGCACTTCATTTTTCTTTTAACATATTGCAGTATTAATTTTTGCATTTTATCACATGACTCTGATGTTCAAAACTCACTTATTATCACTTATGTTTGTACTTCTATTTGAGTCTCTACTCCTTCCAGAGACATTCCAACTGCTAAACAATATCCAGATGTTTCTTAGCAATAAGTAAATGTTTTGTTGGAGTTTCAAAAAACCTCCTGATTATTAAGTCGGCATTCACTGCCCCTCACCTAGTAAGCCCAGGTGAATCCAGCCATCAGTGGGAAAAGTAATTTTGCAAATCTGCAACAAGCAGATCCAGAAGGAGCTCAAAATAGGCAGAAATGACCAGGTGAAATCTTATCCGAGAAAGATTTTGTTCTAAAGCTGTAACGACTTTCTCTAACTTATTCAAGAAAGCATAAAAGGTCTCATTTAAAGAAGAAAACATAAGCTATTGGCTACAACCTCTATGACTGAGAATGCAAAGCAGTTTAAAAGTGAAATAAATTGTTAAAATTGTTTTTAGACTTCCAGAAGGAATTCAACTCTGTATTTTAACCAATAAAAGAAAAGCAGTCTCTGTTTCTATTCAACCAAGCTTTCAGCGATTTAAACACAAATGTGTTTAAATTAAATGAAAGCCATCAGCATTTCTTACTGTTGGGAACTTGTAGAAACTTAGATTTACTGAGGCCATTTAAAATTCTGAAGGGCTTTCATGCCCTCCA
This sequence comes from Poecilia formosa, assembly GCF_000485575.1. Taxonomy (NCBI): domain Eukaryota; kingdom Metazoa; phylum Chordata; class Actinopteri; order Cyprinodontiformes; family Poeciliidae; genus Poecilia; species Poecilia formosa. Next base: position 46,265 of record NW_006800108.1, read on the forward strand.
AGATACCTCTCTTGGTAAGTGCTATAAATAATACCACACCATCTCACTCCGCTGTTATTCCAGGCTTGATGCTGTTCTACCTTAATGTAGAATGTTCTTAATGTACTACCTTAATGCATTTTCATTTTAAATGTGATTAGCCTCTCGAAAGGAAAAGAAAACCACCCTCTCTGTTCCTTTTAGTGATCTTTTCAGGAATCCAGAGATGATTGTTGATAGTATGTATTGTCAGCGCTAACAAAAAAAAACAAAACAGAAAAAAGATCTCTTCCAACCAAGACGCTGCTTTTTCATAAGTTTCAAGATGACCTATTCCAATTTCTCTGACAGTTTTTAATATGTTTTATGTTTGGAAGCCTTATTAAAATCTATAAATGTCAGCATAATAAGTAATACATTTTCAATTTACTTTACCCGTATTTTACTAAAATTATAACAATGACTGTACAGACTAAAATGTAAAATGTAGCAGGGTCCGGCACAGATGCACAAGCAGGCATACAGATAAATAATTGTGTACATGCACACTCTGACCCAAGGGCTGATTAAAGTGGCACTTAAACCATCATGCATGTATTTGTGTTATGAGAGGAAGAAGCAATTTAATGCACAAAGAAACTCAGAGCAGAAAGACCCTAGTTAAGGATTTGAACTCAGCACCGTCTTGCTGCTAGGCAACAGTGCCAACAGCAGCACCACTATGCAAAAGTAAAAAAAAAAAATAAAAAAAACTTTTGTGACATCACTATAGAAAAAAACAAACAAAAATACTAATAAATGCTTTCCAGTGCTGTTGCAAACTGTCCATTTCTCGCCCCTCGTGCAAACGCTGAAAAACAAAATCCCTCACAAAAGCGATCTTAACTCTTCACTTTTAAATTCAAATGAAATCCTATCTTGATATAAATGTATGTGGTGATATAAGACAGGAGACATCGGTTTTAGATTTAACTTTTACATCTAGTTTTGCTCCGTTTGCTGTAAACCAACGTTTGCCAAAAAAACAGAACACTGCCACATATGAGAATGATGTATAATCATGTAGTGATTGTTCTTGTCTAAACAGATTCCTCTGAAGAAAACGTGATATGGAATAGAACCAGAATAGAACAGCAAAGCAGAGGATGCATTTCCTAATAGTAATAAACCCAGTTAGACTAATAGATTCTAAAGACAATTTTTCCTTCAAGTTAATTGCCAAGCACCATACACAGATTGATATTTGCAAAACCTTAATTGGTGGATTAATTGGAGGGTAAAAAAGTAATATAAACACTGAAAAACCCGGGGAAGAGGTGTTGGGCTCGACAGTACGAGGTCAGGGCATGAGGCGAATTAGCAAGTGTTCATTTTCACTAATAATTCTTTAAAAAAGCTGCTTTCTAGGAAAGTGGGTCACTAAAAGCAAGCAAATCTTAGTAAGCAGAAGACTTCTTTGGTAAATGCAGCCTTGTGTGAGTGTCTCGAAGAAATGAGGCAGAGTTGAAGTAAAAAAATTCCCACATTTGAATTTCAAAAATAATCATGCCTGCAAGAGATGGAAAAGAGGAAGTAGGTGAAGTGAGCAGCAGCTGTTATTTCTCAAACATTTACTGCTAACAACATTCATCAACATCCATCAGCTCATCATCTTAGTTTCATTTTAGACCTCCTTCCATCCACATACTGAGACTCGCACATAAAAAAAAAAAAAACTCATATATGTGAAACCCTGCCTGATTGGCAGTCATGAAAGAGCATAAAGAATTAATTACTCCAGGAGAAATGGGGAGGCACCTGCTGTCTAGTTAGTATTGATTTGTCTCTGCTGAGTGTCATCATCGCCAATCTGACTAATGATGTCCAACACATACAAATGCACAGAGAAGCTTGTCTTCCTTACAGGATTTAAATTTACCCATCACCATCATGGTCCAGGTTTGCCCAACCTTTTAGGACATTTTTTTTTTTTTTAATCAAAACTTGTAGCTCCTTTTCTTTCCCACAGGTAAGTTCACTTCCTCTTATCCACCGCTTTTGGTCCTCCAACCCATTTTTGTGCTTCCACTTCTAAAGCCTCTTTTTCAATATAGTTCATGATATGGCTGCAAAGATGATTCCGTCTTTAAGCCATTGTTGCACCGTGTAAGTCCTGCAACAGTTTGCGCTTACACATGATCTGGGAAGCTGCGGTATGAAAGCACCACTGATGGCTAAGGCTAAGTAGGATCAGCTTCAGCCCGTGCTGCATTATTTATTTCCCACATGACATTGATGCAAGATGAAGGAATCCCAGGCCCAACTTTCTCCAAGAAGCTTTAGCCTTCTTCTCATATGTTACACTTCAGCTGCGGAATTGTATAGTGACGCGTTGTAATGTTTTACCAGCAGCTGTAGAGGAAACGGTTGCGTTTCTTTTTATTGTAAATAACAAAAACCTAAAATACTGTGAAACTGCTGGATTTTTGCTCAAGGTTAACTGTGACACGCTCACACTGGTCCTTGCCTAATGGGCCAGGATTCATTAATAAGCAGTGAAATAATAAACCTTGCCAGTGTTTTACCCTTTGTTAAATTGCAACATTTTGAGTTGTCGAACAATGCGTGCGTTATATTTTATGTAGATAGTCTGAGTTGCTTCCTCTCATTAGGATCCGTTTTTGTTTTCATGCCACAGCGGTTTCGCTTCCGTCACCGTTTCTCATGCAGCATTGTTAATAATTTGTGGCGCTCTTTGTGCATTTGAACAAATAATGAAAGTTTTTTTGTTGCGTTCATCGCATTCCACATCATTTGCAAGTGTAGCATATCAGATTATGAATTTATGATGCAGGTTCCTACAGTGCTTGAAGCTTTTTAAAAAAAATCACTAAAAAGTGGGCCAGCTGTGAAAATGGGTTTCATGGTAGAATTACACACAAAGCAATGAAGGTATTTTTCTCATCGTACTGTAGATACTTTTTCTCAGAGTTTTCTACGGTGGCCCGGAAGAGTAAACCACTTCAACAAATCACTAAACAACAACTACAAATTGAAAAACACAATGACATTAAATAAGCACAATTACAAGTTAAGAAAACGTAACATTAAGCACAATTACAAATTCAAAAAGCACAACAATATTAACAAAACGGAAGAGGTGGGAAACCGAAGACATCACTGATTGGACGACAGCACTTTTGACCGGAAATTATTCTGGTATTTGCTCTCTCTTTGTTTAGAAAGGCAGGCAGACAGTCACAGCGCTACGTGTTGCCCAAACTGTGAAAAAGAGCGAAACTGAGCTTTGCAGCACGTCCAGACTCAAAATACTCTTGCATAGCGGGAGCTACGTTCTTCTTATTCTTCATCTTTTCTATAATGGTGGATTGCAAACAACTTCAAGGTCCATACAGCCACCTACTGTACATGAGTGGGAAGCAGCATTAACTCACATTCATTCAATTCTTTTTTATGTATCTTGAAGATAAATATGTAGTGCTTTCGGTAGCTATGTTTACATCAATAGTTACATTAATATTTTCAACAAATGTGCCAATAAATGTGCTAATTTGTAGTTGTGCTTAGTCAATGACCTTGTAATTTTCTCTTAATTTGTAGTTAATATTTGTTTTCCTAATTTGTAGTCATGCTTGGTCAATGTCGTGTTTTTGAATATGTTCCGTTTTTTGATTTGTAGTTGTGTTTAGTGATTTGTTGATGTTGTTTGCACTTCAGGGTCACTGCAGTTTCAGCCCTGCATGAACCCCATGTGTCCAAAAAACAAGAAATAATTTTGGTCATTCAGAAAATTAAGTTAATGTGAGGCAATATTACAACAATCAAGCAGTTCTGATTGATATCTCATGGTGTGACTGGACTACAGGAGCTGACATACTGGTTTGAATTCTTAATGTGGTTATTGTAGCTTTGTCCCTCTTTAGGCCTCAAAAGGTTGTGTTATTTTCTAATTAAAAACAGATTAGCAGAAAAATAACTAACGCTTCTCCAGTCTTTTTCCAAACCTTGTGTTATGAAGCAATCTATCAGCTATACTTCATGGGTGCCAGACATTTAATCTCTTTCCACATATGGGAAGGGTCTGTGTTTGAGATCCTAGCTGGGATTTGCTTACAATAGCTGCTTCTGTATTATCAAGTCGCACTCTAAGAGCTGGCTAATGCCTAGTTTGGCTCTCGCCAGGTTGCGTGTGTCTCCGTCGCAGTCTGCTCCTCACTGTTATGAGTGTGAGTATGGGCAGGAAGGTAAAAAAGCAGGCTGTGAGAGCGCAGGAGCTGTGGTCAACTCTCCAACGATGGTGCTTGCAACAATCAACAGTGGAGAAGCTTTAAGGTTCTGCTTTTGATGAACACAGACAAAACCCAGATATTACATTTTGTCTTAAAGACAAACAGCCCAAAGTCTGAAGTAGTTATGATTAAAGCCTAAAATGTTGTTGCCCGTCATCCTCAATCTGGGTGTTATCGTGGCCGACTCAAATGAGCCCAGATATTTAATTTGTCTTATAGAAATTCATCGGCAGCCCAAACTTAAAACAACTAAGGTTCGCTGATTAATTTGCTACATGTAAAAGTCTATATTTACTGCGTTATCCATTTCTGGTGTTTCACGATGGATAGCGGAAAAAGGTAACTCTGACCAAACTTTGACAAAAGCTACACCGTTTCTCGCTTCTTCATTGCGTGCCAATTCTTCAGAAGTACTGGGCAAGAAATCAGTCATTCTCCTCCAAAATTTGACTTATGAGCTCATAACTATACTCCTGCACACCGAGTAGCTCTGTGATTGCAGACACTTTGTCCGCCGCTCCACTGCAGTTGTTGAAATAATGTTGGAGTTTGCAAGGTCCAGCTTTTGCTCATGCAGTGACATAAATCATGGGTCAATCAACGAATGCAGTCTGCTGTCAACATACGGCTTGGCACGTCTTGTACTAGTCCTGAAGTGACTATGAAAAACGGTGAAGAGGATCTGCTAATGGGTGGAACGGACTTTGGGAGAACCAGTTAAGACCACGCCTGTGGAAAATCGACAAATGAGGTTTACAAGGTTGCTTACTAAAGTATTTGTCTTTACCTAAGCTCACAGAAATTTGAGATATGTTTTTGCGTCTCATTTTTCTGTGTATTTTGAGTTTTTAGGCTTTAAAATCCACACGACATCACATTTGAGCTTAGTCAACCTAATTTAATGCTTGACCAAAAATTCACTTGTTCTAATTTTGAGACTGTTGTTGGCAATTTCACTCCACTGTCACTCTGCTTTTGAACAATTTGTACCAACCGTGCATCACTTTGTACCAACAAGGGAGATGTTTCACAATCGTCCTGGCTATAATTTTAGTAATCTATTTATAGCTTCCTTGTTTCAATACACAAAAGCCATCAACAGGATGTCATTTAGTTATTCTGGCTTTATTAGAGGCAAGAATCACTCAAGTATTAGGACTGGAATACTTTAAATGAGGATCAGATACATAATAACAGAAAAAAGGGTTAAAACTTCAATGAAATAAAAAGAGGTATAAAATGGCAACTAACATAAAATGAGGCTATGAATTGGCCAAGCAACAGATTAACCCAGAGTTTGAGTACCAGAAAGAAGTAGCAGTAAATTAGGTTTTTTTTTGGATTGCCTTCATATAAAACAAAACCTTCCCATCACACTCTTTTCTTCAGATGTCTATGCAACAAGGTATTTGTGTAGCATATGATTCCAAATTAATATATTGTAATAATAATCATAGAAATGACAAGAAAAGCAAGGAATACCCGAGCTAAGAAACAAAAGATTTATAATGCCTGACAAGAAGCCAAAAAGAAATCCAAACTTCAACAACATTTGGAATCAGCAAGTTAAATCTAAACAGCAAGAGTGCATCATTGATCGCAGCAGGACATCCTCCCATGAATATTTAGCTAGTCCTTCTTCTGAAACTGAGGGAATGTCATTCTGAAAACTGAGCTTTCAGAACCTCCTTCCTTTATGAGGTAAGTAAGGATGAAAAAGTGGGGCACAGGAGCTGTGAAATGCGTCTTTGTTAAGAATAAAAGCTTGCCTGTTATTTCCCCAGAATAAAGCCTTTTGGCATATCCAGGGAACACTGCAGTTCAGCAAAGTTTAGTATAGTTGAGTGAAAAGGTGCAGATTGAAAGTCGTGGCTTGTTCTTCCTACCCTCCTTTTGTGTCAAAAGCAGCTTAAATATACATGAAGGAAAAAAAAATAAAATAAAAAATGGTTCACTACAGATTCACACCTTCATTATTTTAAGTTTATTACTTTTGATTGATTAAACTTTTTTTTTTAAATTATTCTTAAGGTCTCACCAACTTTCTTGAATACGAGGACACTAGTAATGTAATGTTTTGTATATTAGTTGAATAATTTTTAAAAATTCTAATAAAAAAAAAATAGTAGAGTCATTCATTCTTCAGGTTTATCGTTTTCGCTGGTTAATAATTGTAATGGCTCTCTCTTGCAACAGGTAAACATGTACCGTTAGTTTTGCGTGTTGTTCCCCAAATCCCCTAGCAGAACTAAAAGGGAACAGTACAGCACAGAAACCTGACATCTAGGTCACAGCGTTAAAATACTTTGTTCACTTTGAGCTTGTTTCACAGAATCTCATTCCAGCTGAAGGGTTAGGCTCATTGATAAACCCTAACCACCACTTTTCAAACAGGTTCACAACACAATTATAAGTCATTTTAAACTGTAAGAAATACAAACTTTTTTTTTTGGTTACCAGAACCCAAAAACTCTTCATTTAACTTCTCAAGTAGAATCCAGCTATTATTTGCACACCCACAGACCACACAAATTTACATTTTCATAGTCTGAGAACGAGCTCCTCTTTCATAAAATGGATCAAATGAAACACTTCAGTAATAGACCTGGAAAGACTAACAGAAAGACCCACATACTTAAAGGAATCTAATTATTGCAATAATTGTGCTTATAAAACTAGTAACACTCTGTTTAGATTCCTGTTTTTATTAACTTTTGCTGTTTGATGATATGTGACAAAAAAAGGCAAATGTAAGTAAGAATTAAAACTTAGGGAGAGATAAACTGGCCTGAAGTCGTTGTTGTGTTTATTGTTTCCCCCTCCCCGCACACAATGATTAATGGTGGAGCAGAGCAAAATGTAGAAATCCCTGTCCTACTTTCAGTGAATTATATACATCTTAGTTACTGGCAGAAGCATCCTACTGAATCCGAGAGCGGAGGTCAGTCATTTCTTTATTTAATCTCAGCAGCACTCCCCCTTCCCAGAAGTTTTAAGTTCTGAAAGTAAGCAGATGGCTTTTATGGTGCCAGACGCATTCAAAAATTCATGACGATTGTACAGATCTTAGGGTCTATGACAAGAATTTCATTTTTTTTCCTCCACGGAGTGTACATTTTTAAAAAACACTGCACACTTCACACAAAAGACATATTAAAAAAAAAAAATCGGAAGATATTTTCATAGATATACGTACATTAGATCTTCTAAAGTGATATTTGTACTCCCATTCCCAGTAAGTGCTCTCTCAGAATCATTTAGTTGGATATTAAAGTCTAACGCTGTCACGCTCAGACATGCCATCCTTTTCAAACCCTGACTTTTTTTAGTCAAACATTGGATAAAAGAGAGGAGGAGGAACATTTTGACCCTCTTTAAGGGCTTCCTGGAAGACTTGAGAAATCTTTCAACCCTCTCCTAAAAGTAATCTGCAGATGAATCATACGCATTCTAACAAATAGTAATATAAATCCAGCAAAGAGTGCCAGTTTAGGTGAAAAATAAGACAGCAGATTGGACAGAAATCCAATGTTTAGTGGAGGTACTAAAGCAATTATTCTGGAAGCACATATGGAAAAGCATCGGCGAACACAACCACGGCACCCACAGGAATGTGCCGTCATCTTAAACTTGCTGAGCAAACACACTTTTTACAGCAGCACCGTCCATCAAATCCACTGGGCTTCACACAATCTCACCTAGCAGGTGCCATTAAACACATCTGAAGAGGCAGGAAGATGCTTTCCATTGGGACAAACCGTACATAAGCCGTTCAGTTCCTGTCCGTAGGGCTTTCAGCTGCGACTTCTTCCCATATGGCAGCAGAACCACCACTGGCCCTGTCGCACTTTGGATAGAAACATTCAAATTAAACTTCAGCTGTTCAGGTGTATAATGTACAAGTGCAACTGATAAATTTCTATAAATATATATTTTTTTAAAGTTTCCTGCATTGAGGAAGCACTAAAACAGACTCGCTCCATCTGATCTGCTTTTTTTTTTTTTTTTTTTTTTTGTGGGAACCCTTAAATATTCTCACATATGGGTGTATGTGATAAAAATGTCATAATACCACCCACCGAGGACACACAAAGTGACAGGACCGAGCAAAGGCAGAGCTGGGATCAAAGGGAAATCTTACACCTCCTCTATAATCCAGCTGACTAACAGAACTGGTTTTTAGCATCAGCTCAGGTTCGCGTGGCCATGAGTCAGGCTCGTATTTTCAGACTGCTCACAAGCCTGGAAAAAAAACACATGAGAAACTAAAGACAAAAGAATTTCTGCACATTTAAAGCCAACATCTTTGAAACGGAAATGGCATTTTCCCAGGATTGTACATCTGATTAAAAAGGACTTTAAACTATAGTTATGATATGGTGGAAAATATTGGCAGTTTTGAAATCTCAGTGTTTATCAATGCTGGTAGCCAGTCTAAGCGTACATACTATACAGCACTCGGATTTCGTGTAATTTAAGCTGAAAAGCATTTAGTCTTTAGTGTTTTGGGAGACTTTAAAAGACACAGGTAAATTGAAGTTAAATAATTAAGGTAAATACCCCAGCTCCGCATGGATCATTCTTTCCTATTTACATGAAAACAATTTTTCAATTTGTAATTCACACGGTTTCTTAGTTAGAGGTGCCACTAGAGGCTGAGACTTTCAATATCCTTTGATATTTGGGTCTGCCTTTGAGAAATCTTTCTTGGCAAATTGAAGACTGTAATTAGGACACACATTTGCAGAATGTCTTTCTTTTTCTCGACTCCGAGATTTGGTTCTTTTGCTCAAACCTGGCAGGAAAAGGTAACAAACCTGAGAAAAAGGGAGCAAATAGAATCGAGATTTTAAACCTGTGAAAGATCTGGCAGGATTGCGTTCCTCTCAATACATATACACATATGCTCAATCCAGTTGGTATTTTAACTCAGAAAAACATACAACTCAAAGTTTTAGACTTATTTCTATAATTAAATCTCATCTTTCTCAGCTTTTTTCTTTTTTTATTTTTTTTATAAAGGTCAATTTATTAAGTAGAGAAAAAAAAGCTAAAGTATGAAATCATCTATTCTATATCCAAAGTCGTGTCACAAAGATCTAAGTTTTAACAAGCTTTTTATTGTTTTTTTTTTTTTTGGCTTGTTTTTTAATCGTTTCAAATTGATTTGATTTGGCTGCAGGTGTACAAACTGTACACTGTTTTTTACTAAACAAAAATATTGGCTCTGATAGCAAGAGTTAAACTGGTTTCACCCAACAAAGTGAGGTGTAATGCAGAGTCTCGTGTTTAACCGAGTAAAGCATATGAAGGGTAATGTCAGTAAATCCAATGCCAATTAATCACAAGCAGTCTAGACTAAAAAATTGATTGTTTCGAAGGAATGATTAATTCCCAAATATGGACCCTGTCAACAGCAGGCCTTGAATTATGATGGTGATGTGGCTAATGAGCAGAGGGCAGTGACAAAACACGAACAATTTGCCAGCCCGGATCAAATTTAGTTACCTTAGGAACCTTGTCCTTGGGCTCATTACAACATCAGCAAAATCTGTGGCATTATTGATCGCAGAAGGGAAATTATGTTTTGTGTCAGGCCAGTTTAGGGAATACAGATGGATTCAGGAGAACAACAAGTAACTATATCAAAGATCAACCTAAGATTGGTGTTGGTAGGAACAGAAAAAGGCCTAGATCACCCATTGGAAGTAGGAGACTCCTCAAAAGTTAATACACTGCTTTATTCTGTGGGATTATAAATTGGTCTGCCTTTCTGTCATCAAATTTAAAACTCATATTTTCTGTCCCATAATGCAACTCAGCACTACTGCACAGTCTTTTGTTTAGCATCCTCGGCACAAATGGCTCATGAGGGGAAAGGAAAAGGAATGCTGTATGCTCCGTTATGAACTATAATAATAATAATAACAATAATAATAATGGAGGAAGTTGGGTTGCGGTCTGAGAGAGGAATTCAAATGTGAAAACGCATATGGCCCCTTACATATCTTCTATTGTTTGCTTGATTTTTTTGTCACATTTAATTGTTTAAACTAATGAAAAAAAAACTTAAAATGAGACATAAACAGCCTGAGTAAACAACAAAACATGCATTTTTCAAATAATGATTTTATTTTTTTTAGAAAGGATTAAAAAACAACCCAAATTAAACCCATGCAAAAACATAAATGCTCCAAAACAGAAAGCTCACTGTGCCCCCTCCACAACAATTCATGCCACTGTTTGCCACAAGTGGCAATGAATTTTTGGCACCACTGTGGGTACATCTCGTCTTTCTCCTTTTTGTAGAATGTTTTAATTTAGACAGACTGGAAGGTTTATAAGCTTAAGCTGCCTTTTTAAGTACTTGCCACTTAGGTTGGACAATATCCAAGATTTCCCCAAGCGTTATTCATCAGTCTAACAAATGACAATGGGCAATATAGTCAAGAAGGTGACATTTGGACTTATTTTTTGGTGGGCATCCAGAGGTCAAACAATGTAAACATGAACAGATTGACTTGCCATTCATCCATCCATCCATTTTCTATACACCCTTGTCCCTAGTGGCATTGGGAGGGTTGCTGGTGCCTATCTCCAGCTACTTGCCATTCACATAAGTCCAAAAGCTGAGAAATTAGTTGCCAAAAATAAAAACAAAAACAATGTTGCCTATTTAGAATTGCTTTAACTTTAAACAGGATCAGCGGTAAACTGCAGGTTTTGCTTTGCCGATTCAGCAAGTTTCAAAGGACTCAAACCATCTGGCTGATTATACTACTCTATCATCAGGCGCTGCAAATCCAACAAGCTATGGAAAAAGTTTTGACCAGCAGAAATACAAAACACGGCTAAATAAGAAACAAACAAACAAACAAACAAAAAACAGCCTCAGATGGAAACAGTGCACCTTGGTTACAAATGTCTCTCAAAGGAAAATGCATAAAAACATTTCCAATGGATGTCACAAATGGCAGAAAAATATACATAGCGGTCTGCGAGACACAAATCTTTAGGAGGAGCCGAAGTTGGTTGGCTGAACCGCATATTTCTACAGCAGGCCGACTCACTTGACCGCTTATGCTAATCTAATTCCATATAGCTTTCGGATGCTTCCATTGTGTATTTATTTTTGAATGCAGCCAATCGCTCAAAGAGACTATACAATAGTGTCATGGTGTAGTAGTAAACTTTTGATTACCATTTAATAGAAAATTTGCTGTCTGACCAACTCAATTTATTCTGATCATCCAACTCAATTCACTAAGTCCTTCCATCTCAATTTGCTAAGTTTTTATAACTTAATTCATAAGGGGGTTTAACATGACAAATTTAAGTCACTCTTACTCAAATCATTTATTTTGTTCTAATAAACATTTAAAATCTCTTTGACTTAATTCTACAGAAAGCCAACTCAAACCTTTAAGTAGTCCCAAACTAAATATTTTAATACTACTAATAATACTCTTTTTACAGTATCCTCTAAATACACTCTAACTTAAAAGTTACACATCTTTTCCTTAAATGACCTTTTTACTTTGACTTTACTTGAAATAATTAGTAATGCGTTAGTATAATTAGTAGTGAGTAATGGTCACTTTTAGAAATATCTATATAGTCGTGTGATCAGAAAAGGAAGAGAAAGATTGAGTGCAAATTGTTTTTTTTTTTTTTAGGATGTCCAGGATTTCCATTGCTACAATGCTTTCTTTACTCTGCCCCTGAAGCAGAGTGATGCATCCAGTCATCTGCTTTCTAAACGTCCCAGAAAGGCTGGTGCCTAAATCCAGTTATCAATAGTCAAAGCATGGTCAACCACATCACCCACAAAGTAACCATGCATACAAACAAAACCCCCTCAGGGCAGTTTAGTTTGACCACAGGATTCCTACCAATCTCCCGTTCAAAAATTTGCCACTATCCCACACCCACATTTTTAGGTTTAACCACCATTATGGACATTTAAGTACAACACATTTTGAAAATGATTGACTATCTTTATATTTCAAAAAGGGGCAGAAGCAACAGTGACATAAAAAAAAAAAAAAATGTTGAGAAAGTTTTGAAGCAAAGCTCAACTAAGAGATTGAAGGTGAGGATGATCTCAACATTGGCAGTGAGCCACAATCATCAGATTTAACTGGAAGAATAGCTGGAGCAACATCATACAAACATGGAGAAAGACTACATTTAAAATATACAGGCCTCTGGCTGGTGTTTGTACCCTGCACCTCTGCTGTTATTCCATAACTCTATTACCTGTGCCACTATGCTGCCAGGACTTGTTCAAAGGTTGATTATTTTGTGTGGTTTGTCAAGTTGCTAAAAAATTATATAAAAAAAAAAATAATAGTGTTAGGAAATGTGAAATTCAGTGAAAAAGGTCACAGACTATTACTTGATAATGCCAAGTAGTTGCTCAAGAACACTAATTAATTATGATTAGAAATTGAAGACTGATTCTAAAGTAATTCTGTGCAGCCACCCATCTGTACTCAGCATATTATAGTAAGAACTGCAGAGCTCAGTGTTGAAATGAAAAATCATCAAGCTGTAAACTGCTAAATTTGTGATATTTCTTCTTTGTTGAAACACAACCTTGAGAACTATCTTTTTTCTTTTTTTGGCTTTCTTCATTTTATGTTTTGTTAGGATGCTTGTGAGACCTTTTCTGCTTTCTAAGTGCTAACTGACTCAAGAAATAATCTGGCTGGAGTCATTGTTGGACTTCCTCAAAAAGGCCAAAAAGCATACTTAAAGTCTCGGATGCACATGCACATAGAAACATTAACAAAAGACGTTCAGTTCTTACCAACAAAAGAGTTTTATGCGCATAAACCACACATAGATCCATTAGAATGGTTTCAAACTGTTATTAATTTGTGTAATTTGTTAAAATAGCTCCCAAGTCAAACCTTGGTTCTTTTAAACTTCCTGGAATTTAACAGAATTGTGCAGTTTTTATTATTTTCAGAATAGATAACCTTAACTGGTTTGACTACACATATTTTATGTAACACTTCAGTTCTAATACCATTACTAAAAATGTATTTTAAATGAGCCTTTTAAGATGCCAAAAACTCAATAAAAGTTGCATGCCTAGTCGAAAATAGCACTTGCTTAATAACAAATAAACGGCTGCGAGTCAGAGCTTCTGATGCATTCACCGTCTTACTTGTTCTCAGTAAGAAGGTACTTTGTATCCATGACAAGGTAGATCATTTGGGATCAAACTTTCATGGTTTTTGGTGCACCACATCTTTAAAATTTCATGCCCGTGCTTTTGTGCACAATGAAGCAAATTCAAAGCAATTTCTACCCACTTTCAGACGTGTTTGTGCACAGGAAGTTTCAACAATGAAACAATATTTAATATTCCATGTAACATGCTGTTCTTGAATCCAGAAGCATGAAGCTGTCAAACAAAGTTTGCAATCTCACTGAAGAAGGTAATTATTTTATGTTTGTAGCAATCAGTTAGGAGTGATGCAGTTTGGTATTTTTCTAAGTACTCCAGAATGTCTTTTTACTGCTGCTCTCCAAGTGATGCACAATATGAACATGTTTTGTTGGTTTTTCCAATGACTGAATCCTCTTGTACTGTGGCTGCTCTTACACAAATATTGCCCTGAGCTAGCTTTGCTTGAACACCCAGAATACACTATGAACACAAATGAATTGTATCCATATTTTTGAGAAAACAATCCCAAATATTTTAGTTTTTTTGTTTTTTGTTTTTAAGCAAATCAGACCCGTTTCTAACGTGTTTAATAGGTTTGGCCAGTCTACATGACAGTTTTCAACATGGTTCAGTCAAACAGGGATGTGAAAAAGTATTTGGTTCTCAGAGATTTTTGTTTCTTTTGGTTTTTATTTCATATCTAATTGTGTTAGATTAGATACACTCAGTAAATACAATCAGCTTTAAATTATGATTTCATCATCAACCCTCCTGTCACTTTAAATTAATTTGGTCAGTCACAAGACTGTTGGAATCTCAATCAAATAACTTTAAAATACAGGAAGGGTGTGACCTTTATTATTATTTAAAACACAATACCATTATACTAGTAAATTAACTAGTAGGCTAATTTTAATAAAACACTATTTCCCAACAATTTTTGATAGAAAATATATGCTTTTTTTCCCCAGAATTCTGAGATTAAAGTTAGAATTCTGACTTTAATCTCAGAATTCTGAGGATTAAAGTCAGAACTGTTTTATTTTTTTTTCCCCAGTGGCCCCAATCCTCTTCTGTAAATTCAAAATGTTCCTCTCACACTGACCTTTGTTTTTGTATATAATAGAAATATGTTTTTAACCAAACTTTCAGGCACCTGGCTGAATTTCTTGTGTGATCATCTGTGTCACTGCATCAGTTTGAATCAGTATCTCAGAACATAATTCTTGACATGTGAGCCTCAAGTGTGTGTGCATAGTGTGTTTGCGTGCACATTTCATAGAGAAGGGAACTAAGGTTGCTGCCGATATTGGTAATGTGGCACTATGCCAATCTCATTAGCTTAGCATGCAGTGGGCAGTCTGCCCGGATGGGGACTGTGTGTGTAGGTGTGTGTGCGTGTGTGTGTTTGCGGCGTCTGGGAGCATCAGTCCCTGTAAATGCTACCACTGTAGCTGATGGTTTCAATATCGGTATTAAAGAAAGGGAGAGTCAGTAAAGAGATACTTTGTAAGGGAGGAGAAGAATCTGAAGACATTGCCAGAAGCTTTAAAAAAAAAAAAGTGGATAAATGTGTAGTGATGTGCAAAAGAAAAGGTTCAATTATAATTCCCATATTGTAACACTGGTCATTGGCGTTCCTGATACACACGAGTGCTTGTCACCGAAAACTGTGTGTGTGTGTATTTGTGTGTGTGTGTGTGTGTCTGGATTAGTAAAAGGTTGTGGATGTGTAAGACAGAGAACATGCGAGTTGGAGAGGATGGAAAGTGACTGACTGTGTAATTGGTGGTCTGACATTCACTGTCTGCATGCCAACAATATCCACAGAGCTGATATACAGAGGAAAGGAAAAAGAGGTGAGACAAAAGAAAAAGTGTGTGTGTGTTGGAGGTGGAGAGAATAAAGGATTAAGCTAAAAATGACTTAAATAAAAGAAAGAAAAATATTGATTTCTATTCATGGCTTCAGACCACTGAGAGAGTCGCTTGGTTTCACCAGTTACATCTCGCAAACAAAGAAGAATCATGACTCACGCTGTGTGCATCAGCAGGAGGTGTTTGATTTTACTATCATCATGCCAAACAAAGTTGAGGCTATTTTTCTTCAGTCTTTTTTTTTTTTGTCCATTTGTGTTGCTGCTGCTCTTTTTGTACAAAATTTTAGCACAAATAGGCCGTTTTGAAGAGGCAAGATTATGTGTTTTTCAGACACATAGTGCAATTTTATAGCTTTGTTACATTTTATCATTAAAATACTGTACATATCAAAGATGGATTAAAATAAATTTGACTTGGCCATATGACATCTTGAAATTGGTCTCCTTAGAAAAACTCCTCTTTACGACACTCCACCTTCAGCGTGTCATCACACGATTCCTCTATTAAGGATTGGACTTTTTTTTTTAATTTTTAACCAGCATTTCATTGAGAAGTAGCTCGTATGATGAGCTCAACAGATGCATGCAGTTCCACCAAGTGTTTACGAATTGGCGTGGCTGCTAGTCTGAAGGAACTAAGTGGGGGGAGCCATGGGAGACGGGGCCTCTGTGAGGTGGAAGCTCCGCTTGGAAACTGCAGCTCTGAGTAGTAGGAGCTTTATGGAAATGATTGGCTCGTGTATGTCAGGCCGTTGCTATTTGATGCCAGTTATTTTATCACTTCATTTTTATGATGCCTTAACTGTGTGTTTTAATCAATTGTTGCTTTTGAAGCTTAATTTAAGACATCTCCCTTGTGTAATTTTCTTTCTCTCAATTTTCTATGAACCTTGCTGTATTTTATGAAATTTCACTTTGTTGCCACACTGAAACTCACTTTGCTCATATAAATAAATGTCTTGGGGAAAACATTAACTTACACAACCCATACGTACTTCCTCATTATCCCTGCTTTTGGTCAATATTACAACGCATTCATTAATCCGTCTACTCATCCAAGGGACAGGTGCTCTCATTTAAATTTCTGGAAGCCAAGCCAAGGATTTGGACAGAGGCCGAACGCGGTGCGATGACCGTGATGGCGTGCAGGAGAAGGATGATGGGATAATTGATTGTTTAATTAACCACTTAACTCAATCAACTTGATTAAGTCACAAACCACACCTGTGGAAACACCTGCTTTGTGTGCGTTCAGAATCCTGGCTCAGACAGACGGCTAATTCAAGGAAAGCATCTGAAAGAGCATTCCAGGCTCTCCAGCTAATACCTTAGTGGGGTGAAATTTAATACGTCACATCAACTGAGTTAATCCATGTAATATGTAGTTATTTACAGTTAATATATATAGCAAACTCATAGGATTACACAGAGAGGGTCAATAAACCTGTGCAACTTTCCAAACAGGGGTTGTGCAATCTCGGCAGAGGAACTGCATCTTAGGAAATGATCAGGAAAAACAAACATTTTTACAAACAACGCACATTAATTGGCAATTTCTAGCGCTTTGTTTGACTCCTGAACGCCCGGTTGAAACCAGTGGCAGTTGAAACAATTAAAAACAACATTAGGATGCAATAAAACTCCCCATTAAAGCAAATGTGAATGAATTTCTTTCAAATAACACTCAGGCTCGAGTAAGCAGCCAGTAAGTGCCTCCAAGGAGAGTAATGCTGATGAACTCCTATAGAATAACATTTAGACTATTGCGCACTAAAACGTCTAATTGATGCTACTATTAATTAAATGTCTCCTAAGAAGCATTTAGATATTACCACGCTGATACAATATCCTGCAGTTGATAAGGTGACAATGCTGAAAAGAGAAGCAGAAGTGTTTGGAAGAGAAATAATAAATAATGACGGATTTATAAAACATGCGATGCATGTGATTAAGAAAGCAAGCATTGTCAGGATATATGTGACAATTAGCCAACATCAGAGTGAACATATTTAATTGAGTGAGAATCTAAGGACCTACGTGTACTTTTTATATTATTAGCTGTTCATATGAAAACCTTCAAAAGTAAAGCTTTATCTCCTAATTTTGTCTGAATGCCACATTTCCTGTGGCTGAAGTGTTGGGGAACTGTTGCTAATTCCCAGATCCAACAGCTTATGGAGGAACATAGGCATTTATTTTGGGCTGTGAACTGTGGAGTTAAATATCTCTCCGGCACTTTAGCTGCTAGGCGCTTGACTGTGTTCACAGCTAGGCGCTAACTATGCCTGTTTGCTCTTTGGCACGGCAAATAGTGAACGTATTTGTTCAAAATAGCAGCCTGTTGCAGTCCCTCACTTTTATGACCATTCACACTAGCACTTGGGACAAAAAGAAATGGAACGGCTAAAATCAGTTACATTGTGGTTATTGTCTTCAGTAGGGAAAAAAACAAACGTTGCAGTCATGTCTGGATCATGTCAGATGGCAGCGGTAGCAGCATGTAAGTGTGTAAAAATTTTGTGCTACTGCTTATTTAATGATGGAAGTCGGACGATAATGCAGGATTTTTTTCACAGGTTACAAAAAAATCCCTGCTGTCTCTTTTGGTATATTTTGCTTTTTGGACTTTGCTTATAGGCATCTGGGATGTGGCTGAAGGGGCTCACTTTCAGCCAAACAACGTTTAGTGTCATGGTTCAAGTCCAGTGAGCCATGGGTGTCGGTACTGATAACAGATTTGTAGCTAATTTTTTATCTGGTGAGAATATTTGACCTGTTTTTTCCTCTGCCATTATGATCACTACCATAGGATATTTTGTGGAATAACTGAAACACAACATAATAAATAAGCCTGTATCCATCCAAAAATCTTCCATTAGTCCAATAGGAGTAACAGGTCCAGAAGGAACCCAGACATCCTTCTCCTGAGGACCCTTTCCTGTTCCTAGGCCAGAAGGCAAACCCACTTCTTCCAGTATGTTCTGGGTCTGTCCTGGAATCTCCTCACATTCGTGTATGTCCAGAAATCCTCCTTGGGCAGATTCCCGGGATAAATCCTGGTCACGTGCCTGAACCACCAGAGCAGTGGCTCCAGTCTGAGCTACCCCAGGACTGTCAAGCCTCACTCTAACTGGTTAATGTCTGGTTTGGTTCTATCCCAGTTGTTAGCCTCTCCTTTACAGTCTGTTCCTTATGTGTGAGTGTGTGTGTGTGTGTGTGTGTGTGTGTGTGGGTGGCTCAAGATAAACGAGCTCATCTGTTTCAGAGAAAGTCTGACCCCATCTGGAAGAAGGTGGAGCGGTCCACCCTTTTCTGGTTAAGAAACCATGGCCTAAGAGAAACTGACTTTCACATTCCCTCGTCTTAAATTGCTCAAGAGAATTATGCCGAGTTTGTCATATACTGCAGTTCTTAAATTCACTCAAATTTGGATAATTAACATTTTTAGCAGTCTTTAGCTGATTGCTTGAGTATCTACTTGAACATGAATACACAATAGCTATACCAGAAAGTTTTAGTTTAACAATCGTTTCTTTCTTTGTCCTTGCAGACATACTTGCAGTAACAAATATGAATTTCCAAATAAAGAAAGGCCTGATCTTTCTTTAGCCCCAAACATCCTTCCACATGCTCACTGCCTGTAGCAGCACAGGGTGCTGGACATGAAAACCTTCTCAATTGACTGGAAGGAGGATACGGTTCCTCTGGAGGGCTTGGGGAGAAAATACATTTTACATGGACGCACACAGAAACACGCACAATCAGAAGACAAGCATGCTGAAACACTTAACATTTGGACATAACCAAAACTGCTCCGCTTTGAACACTGTGCCTGTCAGAGATGGCTCGGGCGATAGCAGAGGGTGCTACGGTTATGATAAGAGTGCCAAAGAGAGAGGAGGAGAAGAGAGAGAAGAAGAAGAAGAAGACGGAGCAACAAAGTGTCAGATAAAAGAAAAAAAGAACTTACTTCTCTGAAGGGAAAAGAAATCAACGTTTCTGTCTGGTATTTTTGGCACCCGGTTACGTCTTCCCTTTTGTGACCTCAATTTCACAGCATCTTTTAAAGCATTACTTATCCCAGAAAGGTTTTGCTCAACAAGCACGCTTTCACATGGTGAAGTCTTTCTTCGTCTTAATACTGCCAAATATATTCAGACCTGAGGGCTGCCCAGCGCAGCCACAGTTTTCTACCTTTCACACTTTCAATGAAGCATCCGGGTGGTTGTGCTTACGGGCAAATGGAAGCGAGCGGGTCCAGACACTGGAGGGTGTCTCAGCAAACATTTTCCACATGAAGATTTTTACCACCTGTTCTTGAGAATTCACAAGTATTTTCTCACCGTGATCCAGGGACTTGCCATTCCTACTCACACAGATATGCACCTTTCAAACTCTTGAGTATTGGTCGTGGACAATCCATTTAGCCACTGTTCTATTCTGTGAATTAATTATACTTAAAGGCATTAATAAGAAACACAATTTAAATTTAAGGTGATCTGTCTGCCCCAGAGGCTACACGATGCTTCAGAAGTGCAACCGTATTTGTAGACCCGACTTGTTTTACAGTCCCCTTTCATTCTTAATGAAACGGCAACACACACGCAAACTCCACCCAAGGGCTTTTATCCCTTCCACAACAATTTATCTCGATTCAACATTAGCAATTGGACAAAGCACAACATCTCGGTCTGATTTCAGCATGCAGGATCCAACAGATGTGATCTGACAAAGACAAAGTCTTATTAGGGTGTACAGTTTTTTTTTCACTCTAAAAATTGGATGTGTGTTGAAACGCTGATGAACAATCACATTCATTTTCCCTTGAAGGCATCTATCTGAACTTCTGAACTGTGGTAAGTGTGCAGGTGTATCAGCGTTTTTTTTTTGTTGTTTTTTTTTAATGATCCCACTGTGAATTGTTCGATACTGTATCCGCAGGAAATCGGCTTTTCTTAATACAAAAGGTCAGAGAGAAGAAATAGCTTCCCATGCTGTTCACAGATGCCCATAATGTAGGAGAGCAAGATAAAGTAGAATGCATTTCTAAAGGGAAAACGAAGAAATGCCTGGTTTTAAAAATTACAAATAAAAATCTATTATAAGCATGTCAAATATTTAGGATGCTGCATGGTGCAGGAGTAGAAGCAGTCAGTGGTTTGTTTCCCAACCTTCTAACTCTTCTCTCTACCCCGTCAAAGTTCACCAATGCCAGAACATCGTAAAAGTGTTGCACATTTGTTTTAACCCACTATATTCTGATATCCAGAATAAATTGTTGTGTTAAGAAGTCCTCCAATTGTTAAGCAGAGTCTTTATGTCCACAATAGTGTCTCGGTAAAGTCGCGTTGTATTTTAAAGCAGAGCTGAGTTATAAAATAATGCTCCATCGTTTTCGTTTTCAAATGCCTATTTATTTGAGGAGCCCGGTTACTCGAGGAGCTGCAGGAATTCACAAATCGGGCAGAACAATCTGTTAAGCTGAACGTCTTCTGAACATGCCGTCGTGTTTTTGGGAGGGACAGAGGGAGTTACAATCGCAGAACAGAGCCTGCTAAAAACTGCAAAAGACTTGAGACTGAGGGTAGACGCTGACCTTCCTGGAGGTCAACAATTTATGTGTACACACAGCTCAACAGTAAAATGGTTATTGTCAAAACGTATTTGTTACAATGATCCAGTTAAACTGAGCATGTTTCTACCAACCAATCAATTGCTTGAACTATTCTGCAATGACAATCATTTTTTTGCATGAAAATTAAAGCTTCAATACTTGAAGCTTTAATTGCAGCATAAGATAGTTATTAAAAAAAAAAAAAAAGTTGACTCTGTGGTGCGTAATATTAATTCAAGTACACTTTTTCTGATTTTAATAAGCATTTTCCTCCCCGGGATGTCTGGGCTCTTCCACAGAGAGAAGCCTGGCCAGACTTGAGAGTGGAGCCACTGCCTTCCACGTCAAGAGGAGCAAGCTGAGGCGGCTGAGGCATCTTGGTTAGGACGCCTAATGGACGCCTCCCTGGTGAGGTGTTCCGAGCACATCTCACCAGGCGGAGAGCCAGAGGAAGACCCAGGACACGCTGGAGGGACTGCGTTTCTTGGCTGGCCTGGGAACGTCTTAGGATTCCCTCAGAGGAGCTGCGCCAGGTGGCTGGAGAGAGGAAAGTCTGGGTCTGAGGGCTGCTGCCGCCACGACCCGGATAAGTGGAAGAAAAATGGACAGACGGGTGGAAATATTTTCACACTTACTTTCACAAGTGCAAACTACTTTGTGCGTCAGTCAAACACAATAGAGTGTTTAGATGCAAAAGACAAAATGTAAGAAAAGAAAAAAATGAATGGAGCACAAGTAATTTTGCAAATACTCCACCCCCAGCGACTGACGTAAAAGGTCCACCATATGTTAAACACACAAAGTGTACACGCACGTCTTTGCTGTTTCTCCATGTCATGTCGGCTTTACAAACAAATACAGAGACGTGTATGATAAAACGTACAGACTCGTATAAAAGACAACACACACACAGAGCACGTCTTCACCCTGCAGCGCCATCCCTAACAAGTCAAAACAATGTGGCAGAGCTGACAGCTTGCATTAGACCACTAGGCCTTTAAAAGACCAAGAGTCTGTGCATCTTTCCAATATGTGTGTGTGTGTGTTTGCGCTTAAGTGTTTGCTGTGAGTCACCCTTACAGATAAATGTCAGGGGTCAGTGTAAAGTCAATGTCTTAAGAGTTGCCAAAAGCTTACAGCTCTTCTCAGCAATGATTTCACAGTTCCTAGGTTACACTCAGAAACAGTTAGTCGTTGAGATACGCATCTTAAAAAAAATCCTCTGGAAGATGAACATTTTTAATTTATGCCACTATTTAGAGAAGTGGGGTATTAACTTTCAAAAGGGGCATTGGGAGTAGCTAAAATTGTTATTTAGAGACAATTGACGCATCTTATGAACTCTTAATGTGATTTCTTTTTATTCGATTGCATAACAACAGTTGTCACTGCAAATGAACAATAAAAGTAAATGTGCCATGCTTAACCTTGAGTATTTAATTGACCATCCTGGGCCAGGATGGGACATTTTCATGGCTGTATGGAGCCTGCAGGCCATAACATGGTTAGGTTGCATGTAGACCATTATTATGGTTAATTAATGGGTTTGTTGTAGGCGAGGGGTCATTTTGTTCACAAAAGGAATTAAATTAAAAGCCTCAAAGGAAAACGGAACACATCTTTCCTAAAATTATATTGCGGATAAAGTAAATGTAAACCTCAAGGTCTACTTAAAAAAAAAAAAAAAAAAATCCTGTTTGCTGGCCAGACTTCTTTAAAACTGCAGGTGAATATTTTACTTTAAAAATCCACAAAATGTTTCTGATTTCAGAAACTTTAAAGACAGTTTTTTTTTTAAAGAAAAATGTACTCCACTTTCTAGCAACTGACCTTATTCATCATTAAACCCATAATCAGTCCACAGATCACTGCTGTGATAAATATTTGGCCTTAACGGGATGATTTTACTATATAAAGAAAGCGGGGCTATTTCGGATAATTTCACTTGCAGCTCCGCTCGTTTCCCTTTATTGTAATCATCATTATCATTAGCAAAGGCAGCAGAACCAGCATCCCACTGATGCTGCGGAACAATTTTTGTAAACACAAATTTGCCAGATAAAGATGCAGAATGATATTTAAGGTATTTATGGCTCCTTTTTATTTTTAACCAAACATCAGCAAGCAGCCAAAATAGGGTAATATTTGACAGAATTGGAGCAAAGCAGGACGATAGATGATCAGATTTTTATGTGGAACACTTTATTAATTGACGCGCATAGAATAAGCAAAAGGCTGCAAAGACTGGAGTTGCAATGTGAGCAACATTTGTGAACACCGCATGTCTTTAAAAAAAAGTGATGAAATTCATGGGTTTGGTCAAAAACAATGCAACGAACTGTGTCTCTTTGGCAATTACAAAGATTGGAGAAAGACTTCATGTTGTACAGAGATGGTTTATTTATTTATTTATTTATTTATTTATTTATTTTTTGCATTTAACTGAGTAGATTGATCTTTAAAATGGAGCTTTAGCAGAGGTTCAAGTTGGAAGACTCCGCCCCCTCCGTTCACCCATCGACGTCATGCTCATCCCCGTCCTCAGCCTGGACCTCACCCTGCACGTTCAATCAGCAATCAGGCTCTGCATAAAAGGATCCACACCCAAACCGTCAGACGCTTCCCAGCTGCGTTCAACCCACCACCTCCCCATCTCCACCCTCATCCTTCGGTTCTCCAGGATGGAACCCTTCCAGACCTCCACCACCAGTGTCGGGCCCTGGGGGAGAGCATCCCTGATCAGTTATCGGGATGTTCATCGAGTTCACATCAAATCTCAGCTCAAATCAGCTGCCGGGGCCCGAGCGCCAAAGAACTGTTATTCATTGCTGTCATTAAATCTTTTAATTGTTCCTTGTTCTCCGTCTGAGTCTTTCCAGATTGAACATTTGATGGTTGTTTTTCTCAGTAATCACTGTGTTGATGGCTGACTGTGGTTTGTGCCTGGCCTCTCTCCGGGCCTGAGCACAGGACTGCAATCGAGGAGAAACGCACCAGAACTCCTTCCAATCACCCTCAACTGTCCTCTAAAGCTGGGCTATAACCACACCCCAACATCACCCACTCCAGAAAGTTATCACCCTCTCGTACGGTTGTTGCTCTTATTGCAGCCTTATGCAGCTCTACAGATCTGTAGATAAATTGGTCCAGCCCTAAGTGGTGGTGAGGACAGAGTGGAAGAAATTGCTTGTAAATAGGTGTACTTTTCAACTTTTTTTTATTTATTTTTTGATAGTTGGGGGGGGAGGGCTGGTTGGATTAACAGTTTGGTTGGCTGGTGGTTTGCTCAATTGGTTGCTTGGGATCTCTGAGACAAGTAGAATCAAGAAAGAAGAGAAAGAATTTAACCAGGGTTAAAATGAATAACTTATTTACCACAGCATTCGCATCCTCATCAAGTTTCTGGCTAATTGCTCCTTAGCCTTGTGCTGATCAAAGATCAGCTGGTATCTGCCCATGTGGCGCATATGCAACAAAAACAATGAGTTTTAATTTTAACTGCCAAACATACAGATTTTCTACACCCTGGATATCATTTGAAAATTTTAGTAAAAGTAAATCCAAAATGGTTTTACATATTTTAACAAGTTTTTGTTTTTTCTTAAGTAAAATAGTTGCTATTCCTGCTAGTTACTTTTACAATATAGTAACTTACAACGGGGAAAGTAACAAATAACTGCAACTAATTACATTTTAAAAGTAATTTGCACAACACTGCCCACTAGATTGAAAAAAAAAAAAGATCAAAACCCATTTTTGATCAGTATGTTACCTGTTATCTGTGGTTTGTGTTGTTCTGTGGAGCCTCAGTTAGCAATCTGTTACAAGTTTTGCATAGACAGTCACGGCACACACGTTCTTTGATGTTTCACTTGAAGAAAACGACTGACAGACGAGTATGTACATCAAAAGCTTCCATTTGTGATAAAAGTTTAACTCTGCTGAGGATAAAATAACCTAAAAGAAACACTTTCGGTGGCGCACGCTTACACTGTGAACTATGCTGTGCTCTGAGCTGCATGCAGATCGGGAATAAGTGGGAAAAGCGTGACGCCTTTTCACGCATCGGAACACACCTGTCGTAGATAAAAACATTGCATTTCAAATAAAAATGTGGAGAAAACATTACAATTACTTTTTCTTCTGGTGCAAAATCAACTGTCTCTTCAATACTTTCTATTGTATTTTTCTATGTCGTCTCTGTCTCTTGAAACATTTTTTTGAGAAATTGTTCTTAATGTCCTGGTGAATCATTGAACATTTTCACAGTTACATATTTACTCCTTGTCCTGTTATGCATCAGCTTTCGATACATCTGATATGCATATAGTCAATTTTACTCTGGTACACACAGGACATTCTGAGTGGCTATCAAATAAAAATAAGCCTAGAACTTCATTTAGATCTTAATTATCCAATTATCAGTACTTTGTCAACATGGTTGGATGCTAGACATAGAAATCAATGCTTAATTTTGACTAATCTCAATTTAGTCATTTGTTTTTCCAAAATGTATTGTTTCAGTCTTGACCTCAAACCTGGGTCATGACTTAGCATCTGAACAAAGCTCTCTTCAAGCTTTATTAGTACAATATTTTTAAAGTTTTTGACAGCTAAAATAACTTCCATGCATTATAAATCATCTAAACTGAAGCAAAAACATGTTTCTTGTCGTAAAGCTAATAAACTTGGGAAGCCTCTTTTTCATCACAGACAGGAAAGCTAATCAACCTTGATGAGAACACGAGACAAGGAAATTACAGCCAAATACTAGCAGAAAATCTGCCAGAGGCTGCAGGAGCTTAGACTGGTCCTCCAAACAGGACAGGGACACTAAACGTCCAGGTCAAACTGCAGTGGAGAAATTTACATGAAAGTACGTTCATCTGCAAAAGTCATTTGTTAAAAGCGTTTTGTGTTGTGCTTAAAATACACGGAAATTTGTGGTCGTACTACAACAAAATGTGGAAAAGTTTAGGTTTAAACAGCTTTGCACGGCTCTGTATGTTTGAACATGGTTTGTTTTTTGTCTTGAACTTAACACCTGAGATAAAACTAGCAATGTCTATCAGTAAATTAGAAACTTACGTTCTTGTTGGACATAATATTTTTTGAAACTTGCTGACATTTTTAACCTAGCACCATTTAAAAAAAAAACAAAAAAAGAAAACACTGTTCTTGTTCTCAATTAACTGGACAAAATACATTCAGTTGTCTTCAACAGTAATGTGATATTTGTTTTGAAGTTGCGCTGAAACCTTGATCGAGAAGGCAGAGAAGATAACGGGAGAGAAACGTTGGCCAGTGTGGTGTTAGCAGGGGTTTTAAAAGCTCAAGACTCGGCCACATACCGATCCCACAGAGAAACACTTTTTAAAGGAAACGCACACACATTAGCTCACACACAAATGCACACATGGCCAAGACGGACACAGACCCAGTGCTTCTTTGTCTGTTCTCATGCATGGATAGCATATATTGATCAAGGATGTTATCTAATGGCCAAAGTGGCCAGTGCTCCCTGAAGTCATCAGAAGCAGAGGTTTGAGAAAAATTGGAAAGCAGAGGGAATAAAAGAGGATCATGTATCAGCCACCAAAGGATCAATTTTGAGTAAAAGATAGTTAGGAATAAATGCAGTTTTCAAGTGTTGGGTAGGAAAACAGAAAAGGAACTTAAAAAAAAAAAAAGAGCAACTCCGTATACGGTGAATTCTCAGTCGTTTTGTTTCCAACTAGGACTTTATTCCGCAAGACATTTGTAAAAGCTGACAACATTCCAAATTGCTTTAAAATTGACTTTTAAGATGCTGCAGGAGTTTGTCTTCCACCTTAAAAGGGTATGGAAATCTTTTTTTTGTACCAGGAGGTACACATGTCCACCCCTGGGAAATACCAAGTACAAAAGATCGTCTTCCTCTGTTGGCGGGTGAGGAGCTCGCTTTGGGAGGTTTCTGACAACACACACAGTTTTATAACAGGTTTCTCTTTTTGTCCAGCATTTAGTTTACTGCAGTGGCCACAGCAGAGGTTGTAAACTAAACTCCTAAAATGCTGTGGTTAAATGCAACACCTTGGGATAAAATCTTTGGGGTATAACCGCGGTGCTCTGTTTGAGGACCTTTGATCAGAGTGTAGCGACTTGTGTTATTACTACAGTTTTCAACTGAAAATAAATGGAAAATAATGTATCTAAGGCTATGCCAGAGGTACAGACAATTTGTGTAGCTCTACAAATGCTTGATAAAATCAGTATCAACTGAAATTGTTACTGTAGCATTTCTAGTGAGGCTTATTTACACAATGACAAATGTGCAAGATTGACAGTTGTTTCTAAACCCTCTCCATGTTGAAAATCAATTCAATCACCCCGATCATCCAATCACCTTTTTTCTCTTAAAAAAGAAATACACAGCACACTTCACACGCGATGCATCCCCGCGGTAGATGTCCAAAAGGCCTTAGAACAAATCAATCTCTTGTACTTCCATTCCATTACACTGTAAAATTGAGAAAAAGCCAATGGGTAATTCAAGAAATATTGCTCATACCTACAGCAATGATTAAAAAAAAAATGTTTCAGTCTACTAGAAAGCTTTCAGAGAACTTCAGCCAAGAGTGAATTCCTGCCATCACGGTAAAACATAAAACCCAACATATAGCGACAGTGTGTGTGCCAAGTGGACGTTACGGAGAAAAATTGAGGAGAGGTTTTTTTATTTTTATTTTTTCCACTCAATCATCACAAATGTAAAGATGTGTTGTTCCATGAAGTTCAGTGAATCCTGGCTTTATGTCAGGCCAGGAGCTGCCTGATTATTGCATAAAAAACTAACCTCATGACTATAATCACAGCTTTGTTGGAGGATCTTTGATGCTGTGGGTCTCGGGAGGAAATTCAGGTGTAACGGGACATCTTCTTGAATTTTTCCTTTAAAAGACAGGACTGTTTAAACTCAAATTTGGCGACCTGTTCTGACAAACATACTTTAAGAGCAAGGGAACCAATAAGTGTATGAAAGACACTTTAAAAAAAAAAAAAATGACTTGAGAATTTACTGCAAGTTTGCAGCATTAGATAATGATAAAAATGAATAAATGGGCGGGGAAAATTAAATGAATTTATTTTTACTCATCTTTACCTTGGATGCCAATAAGTGCCACTCAACTTTATATTAATTCTACCGAATTTGGTCACTAAACCTAATGAGCTTTGTGCAAAAGAATTAAAGCAATTTTATGACCTGGACTGGCAGCATTTTTCCACATAAGAAAGGATATGGTGCATATGAAAATAGGTAACAGTGGCTTCCTTTTAATTTCCTGCAATAAGCTTCTCACTTTAATATAAAAATCACTGGAGCATGAAACTAAGGAAAGTAAGTTAATCTTCCCACCAAACAAAGGAAATGCCTGAACAGAGAGAAGGCTGTCATTACCTATTTACTTTCAAATTTGTTACAAAAGGCCCTTTTTATTTATCGTATAGCTGCCTCCACTTTTCTATCTCTACCTTCCTCTCCTTCTGTCTCGCAGTTTGGCATTAATTCGATTTAATCTTCTATTTAATTCAGGAACTCTCTGAAAAGTCTCCTTTCCTTTGATCATCTCCCTGTGTTCCCCCTCCCTCTTTCAAATCACCCTTTTCAGGATTCCATCCTCTTTTGAATCTCATCTTCTCTCAATCTTCCACTTCCAAAAGGAAAAGGAGTGGGCGGCAACGGGGAACCAAGAGAGGGTTAGGGAGGTAGAAAACGGGAAGATGCTTAGAGCAAGAGAACTTTTTATTTTTTATTTTTTATTAACCCAGTATGAGGAGCAGAAGGGAAAATATACACAAACACATGCATTAATGGAAAATAGAGGAAGCACTAAATCCCATTACTCTTCAACTTCTGAAGTATGGAACAAGAAAACAGAGGACAGTGAAGGGACTCGGACCCCTGAGAGACGGAGAGGAGAAACAAGAGGTTCATGAGATTGAAATGAGAGAAGAGGAAGAGACATCAGCTTCCCTACTGTGGTGATGTTTCTCATGATTACATCATTTGCAAAGTCCCCCTGCCTGCCTACAGGAGAATGTACATTAGCACCGTGCCTCGGGAAAAGCAAACAAATCTCAGCGGAGTGTGGAAGTGCATGGCAAAAAAAAAAAAAAAAAAAAAAAAAAAATCCCAGTTACTTTATGTTGTCTCTCCAGTCCCCATCATCACAGATTTAATGAATCAATTTGGGGCTTTTGATTATAAATCTATTTTTCACCA
Organism: Poecilia formosa; assembly: GCF_000485575.1. NCBI lineage: Eukaryota > Metazoa > Chordata > Actinopteri > Cyprinodontiformes > Poeciliidae > Poecilia > Poecilia formosa. Next base: position 75,470 of record NW_006800108.1, read on the forward strand.
TATGAATAAAATTGTTTTAAAACCCAGAACTTAATATTTTTTTAGACAGACTCAAATGAGTACAAACACACCCACAGACAGAGATGGGATGGCGCTCCACGGGGCGTGACATTGCATCATGCATGCAAGCTTAGCGAGTTTCTTAAATGTGTTTTTTTTTTCTTATGTCTCCATTTTGTCTTATAATTTACTCTCAATCTGTTTTAAAACTTTACTATTCTTGAGTAGGAGAAATGCACATGAATTCCAATGTGATTATACTATATCTGCGCAAAGGGTAATAAATTCTATTCTACTAGATTAGATTTCTTTAGAAAATTGCAAACTGACTACATTTCTGTCATCGTGAGCTTAGGCATAATTCTGGTTAGATGTTTATTCATTCCTCTAATCATAACTGGTAGTTAACTGAAAATATGAATTTCCTGCCACAAATTACTTTTTAATGCGTATTCCACAAATGGTCAGTATGATTGGCACGAGGGCCAATTCAAAGCTTAAAGTGAGCCTGATTTATCCATTTAAAACTACATTTTTGATGAGTTTTTGGGATTATTTTTCTGCTAAAGCACCTCATTTTGTCTTTCAACCATTTGAGCTAAATGTCACACTGACGGATGAAAGCAAACTGGTAAGGAGGGCCAGGGATACCGCAAACCACATTGGTGCGAATCTGTCGTAAACTGGAAGTTAATGGATTACCAGCATCACTGTGCGTAGTAAAGAGAGTGTGATCTACAAATACTGAGGGTGCTGATTAGGAAAAAAAATAAATCAATGTTTATGATCAACACCTTAAAAGCTTTTGCAGCAACTCAAAAGCATTAAGTTGACCGTTTCGTAATTACTACATCCCGAAAAAAAAGAGCAGGTCCCATTTAAGCTCTAAATTACTGACAGCGACGTCTGTGGTGGCTGTACACAAACGTCTGACCGGTGCTGTACGTAGCTGAAAGCCAAGCACAATCACTGGCTTTAAAGCCAAATAGCACCCCTGACGACTGGACAATAACTCTCATATTTAATTAACATTCTCGGCAGATGCCAGTTCCTTTTCATCGGCCTATCAGGAATTTCCCTTCTATATATCAAACCGAATTAATGAATTGTAATTCCAGTCATCAGCACAGGATTCCACTGGCTCACTTTGAGCCTCAGCGCTCATTTTCTTTTCCATCAACAGTCTCCATCATATTTCCGTACTCGCAATCCTTAGCTGTGTTTGATGTTCCCTGCTGCAGGGGGATTTCTTAATATATGGTGGGGAAATTGAGCAGGAGAACCTCCTTGACTAGGCCAAATAAACCCGGGAAGCAGATCGTTTAATTCTTCTAATCCAGCTACTTTCAATTATTCTAGCACCACTTAGGTGATGGTTGCAACTAAAGTTATTCTGGTGCGTGGCTGTGAGGACAGCCGAGAAGGAGGAGGAGAGATTTTCTTCACAATTAAGATAAAGCCACATTAACACACATTCTAATCAGTTTTTACATCCTTATACATATAGGGATTTAATGGCTATGGTTGAGATTGCAGGAACTTTAATTCCTCCTCTACTTTTTCTGCAAAAACTAGGGCATCCTCCTTCCCCACCCTATACGTCTTGCACACATACATTAGCCTCAAGCTGGAAACTAAAAACACCTGGAGAGCGAGACAGAAGCATGTGGTGAAAAATGAAAAAGAAAAAGACACAAAAAAAAGAAGAAGAGATGGCTGCCTAGAAATTGAGGACATCGAGAGGAAAGGGAGAGAAACACAGAAGCTTTCACCACCATACAGTACTGCAAACATTCCTCATGAAAGCATAAACTGCCCCCATCCGCGCGCGCACACACACGCATACACACACGCACGCATGCTTCATGTTCTCCTCACACACACACACATTAGCCTGAAGCGCAGCGCAGCTACACCTGGCAAAAGACAGAAAGAGACACAGAGAGGCAATAGATGTGAGCTTGCCTGTGAATTGAGGTCATGTGGAGAGAGACACAGGTAATGACAATGGGGGGTAGAACGAGTTGAGAAGCACGAATGGTGTGAACTGGGCAGGAGAGAAGCCTTCAAGCATTCAAGAGAGGACTAGATAAAGGAGATAAATGCAGCAAAGGCTGCTGGAAAAGAAAAGGCAGGATTGCAAACTGAAGAAATGCAAAAAGAACAAAGAAAGACAAAGAATGAAAGAGTATTATTCTTAGAGTGATACAAAAACTGTAAAATAAATCCAGAAAAATATGTGACTGGCCACAACACAACCAGAAACAAGTCTCCTTGTGGGCGTTTTGGGTTATTTACAGACTCAGAAAGTCTAAGCTTTTTAATGATGCCAAACATAAAAAAAAAACAAAAAAAAAAACAATGGCGATACGACAAATGTTGGCAGTCTAGGAACAAGATCAGCGAGTAAACAACCCTCAAAATTTTAGAAGAATTGTCCCCAGACCTGATCAGCTACCTGGGGATGTTAAAGGTATTTCAAGGCGGTTGCAATAAACAATAAACAACCTCCCAACATTGACAGTCAGCAGTGATGACTGGTGTGCAGACAAAAGAAAGCTTTTATTCGTCTCCACACAAACCTACTCTTTCAGGGCTCTGGAATATTTATGAGGTTTTTCGTATAGCTGTTCAGGTAATTGAGTTGTTTAAAGAAAATTAGCTTGAGAACAAACTTGATGTCCGAACATTTATTTTTTTTAATCAACCCAAAGAATTAGTTTCTAATAAACATCAGTTATTTCGCTTATTCACTTATCTACAGCTCTGCAGAAACTGAGTGGTGCTTCTGACTGGAACATGCAGGTTCTTCCCCCCCCCCAATATGTCAATATGACAAAGTGGTTAAGTTTGTGTTTATTTACCACTGGTCCCTTAAATATATTTCTGAATGTATTTAAATTAAAGCCTTTGTCGTAATGCTTTGATTTAAACGTCGTTGTTGTTGTCACTTTGTTTCACTGTCCCGGGTTTGTTTGTGCTAGCATTATGTTGTAGCCTAAATCCAGGCTGCAACTTCCAAAACAATAGCAAGACTGCTCTCCTTGAAATGTGTTGTTCTTTCTCTCCTAAACTCTGAAACTCCTTTCTATCCCTTACAAACAGGATGCATTGGATAATGGTGTAAATCAATATGATGCAGCCTGCTAAAAATGCAAACACGGGGCAGTTGTGCATCTGCGACAGCACGGCTTCAAACGTTGCGGTGGCGAACGGCTGATCCTGCCCTCGTCAAGAGGGCACTGTCAGCATGAGAAAATGATGCAGGGAAGGATGGTGCCAAGCAGAGCCGTTTCGTGCTTTACCTTGTAATGGAAGAACGCCATCATTCATGCCCCCGGTTCTTTCTCCCTGGACTCCAACACGGCCCCGTAGAAATAAGGGAAATGACTGTGACCTCTTTAACACTGCATTACAGAGAACTGGCACATGATGTGTTGAAATTGTGTGTCAGCACCATGGAAGCGCTGCCAATGGAAAGTCAATTAGCAGCTTCGAAGGTGGACCCATTAATTCCCCTAATTCAGTTTGAGCAGGGATGAAGGAGGCCAGAAGAGTGGCACAACAGCAGGCCTCCATAAGCCTTCCAAGTAGGAAGTACCGTTTTCTTCTTCTTTTTTTTTGTTTTTGTTTTTCTTTTTCATCTAAAGCTTCTTGGAGGATTCTTACTGTCCTGTTTAGATGTATTTGACTCTTTTCCATGAAGCAAGAGAAATATTATTTTATACAGAGAGTCCTCATTTAGAGGTTTGGATCTTACAAATTCAGCTGCAAAAGTTGTTTAGAGAACCATTTATGCAAATGGAATTATTACACCGAATGCAGAGGCTGGTATGCTGATATTATTGAGTTCATACCAACAAAAACAGGATAGAAGACAGATATTGTATTATGCTTGATAATGTTGGCAGATAAAAAGAGAACAAAACTTTGTGCCCTTCAAAAAGTCAGAGGAATAAGTTAAATAGATTACCGATTAAGAACTTGGTGGATCTGGGACATCACAAGACAATCACCAATGAGTACATTTTGAATTGTGTTTGTCCTATACTCTTTTTATGGTTCAGGTTAACCTTTTGCTCCTCTCACACCAACAAATACGTCACATGGACCTTTTATTTACTTATTTTTTGACATTGTAAATATGAAGCCTGGGAGTCAGACTCAGTCAGAATCCTCTCTTAGTAGTCCGTGGATTTTCTCTGCAAATGTGCATTTGTGTAACTGAGAGCACAGCAGCAAATTGTTTGAGCAAAAGAAGCAAAACTGCATAACTGCATGGGGTCAGCAAAACTCGGCTGGAGACTTAAACAATCTTTCGTTCTCTTTGTTACTCAAACACTTTCATACCTACCTGCATACACACACACACACACACACACGCACAGGCACATACGCATAGTCAAAGAGGGGGGTACGCTTTTACCTTGAAGACACAGAAGAGGGAGAGAAGAAAGCCTGACAAGAGGCCTGAAATGAATAGAAGAGCTAAGAGAAACAGCGAACCAAATATTTCACTTGCATGAAAAGATACAAATAAAGCAACATACAAAGTATCAAAGCAGATAAAGAAGAAAAACAGGCGTAATCTTCTAAGCCATTCTCTTTGTATAAATTTGTTGAAAACCTGAACCTATTTACTCCTCCGTGAATTCAATAAGGTACTTGCACAATGAAATAATGCAAAACATTATATTTTTACTCCATATAGCTATATATAAACAGTAACAAGAATAAATATATTTTTCTAATAAGGTCTGATTATTACAATCAGACCAGATTATTACAATGCAGCCTGCTAAAAATGTGAATTGTGAATCTGAATGTAAAAGTTTTTCTCTTCATATTTGATGTTTGTGCACAGAGCGCTTGAAAACCAAAGTCAAATTCCTTGTTTCCTTCTGCACTCGATCTTGGTCGGTAGAGGTTACACTGATTCTGACTTCTGAATTTGAGGTAAGCCGAACAGACTCTCTATTGCTCACACTTCAAAGTTGGTGCGAAAGTTGGCAAAGTGCTGAGTCAGACTTGTGACCCTATGGGACCTATAAAACACTGAACCAAACATGCACACAGAGTGTAAAAAAGAAGAAAAAAAAAGAGAGAGAGAAAAATTCTACATACCCCAAACAACAACTCAACCATACACAGTCATGAGATGAAGGGAAGACAACTCATCTGGTCAGCACAACATTTTTTTCCCCCTCAGGAATGTTACTATCTCAATGAATGTGTGTTCCTATCACACCTCAAACTAGGCTAGCTGTTACCTGAGGGCCCAACACTGACACATATATTTGCAGTAAGACGCTTCACTCTATCAGAGCTGTGGCGCATAAGGCTGTCTCTGGATCAGGTTTATGATTATATATTACATCCACGGTGAATGTAGTGCAAGTTCATCCTTGTTTTTTCTGTTTTTAATTTAAAGGATGTGTGATTTTTTTATTTTTTATTTTTAATCTCTGCAGAGGAAGCCAAGCTTCACTTCTGTAACCTACTCCGCAAGGGTATGCTGAATCAGCGTTCAATCCATCATAGTTCAGTATCACAGACAGGTTTTTTTTTTTTTTTTTCCCGGAGCTTTGCATTTAAAGGTAGCAAGAACCAGACAGTTCAGGGGAGCCGGAACCCATTTCGTACACCTATCCCTCGGCACCTAATTCGAAGTCACAGTTTAAAAAAAAGATCTACCTGCAAAATATGTGCAACTCCTTCAAGAAGTCAGTACATCATCAGTTTTTTTACGGATTACTGCTTTAGGAGCGGATCAAACAACGATGAACCAAATAAGCCATGGGAATGTCTTCTGCCTGCAGCAAACAGTGGCATACAACATGTCTGCTAAAGAACATCAGTAACACCATTAGAATACACCAGACTTGACAAAACTTAGTGTTTTTTGTTGTAATCTCTAGACAGAACGTATTATGGGAAAACAATAAATTTTTTGCTCGTTTTCTACAGTTGTTGAGAAGAACCGATGACAACAAAACACATGAGCACCAAACCACTAAACCAGTCAATCCACTCAGTGCAATTGTTGCTCTATACTAATAAGATATACACAAACTAAAAGTTGATTTTCCATTTCTTTTTCACCTTACAGGGACAATTTATAATTATAATATGTAATACCAAGTGTTAGGGATTGGAATATCTCAAGCTAAGACATTTCAGCAAAAAATTATTACAAGGACATCTTAGCATTTGTGAGCATTTAACACATATCTTTCTACTACTTCCAGGCACGGTCGTGAAAAATCCGTTTTAACTTGAAAGCCGCAGCCGTTCACCCTTCACCTGCCCCCGAGAAACAGCTGGGATGACCTACCCTGCGATGGCACTGCTGAAGCATATGGTAAAACTGCTGTCACAGTGTTTCTTACCCTAGTGTGTAGGCTGGCATTATAAAATGAGTTTTTTTTTCACGAGTAAACACGAAGGAAAAAAAAGGGTGGTTTTGTGAAACGCATTTTCTCCCGTCGCACGTATGGAGTAGATCCTCCATTTTAATCTTTTGTGTGTACGGGGGGTGCGGTTTAAATTGCAGTCAGGACACGGTGATTTACTTATGCTGTCAAGCCACCGTCTGGTTTTATTATTTCTCTCCTCCATACTTTCTGGTCACCTGATGAAAGTGCAAGCCTCTATATAGTCTAATTTCCCTCAAGAGGTCAAATAATTATTAGCTTAAAGCTGTCAGATTGCTGTCCATCTGTCTTAGTTAAAGCGCTGTGCATTCTGACGTGACTAAGTCTTCATGTGTGCAGAGTGAAGTATCTTCATACAATATCTTCTGGGTCTTTGCTGTGACATGTGTCATTTCCACAGTAGGTAATTTCATGCTGTTTACATGGTGTCTGAAATGGCCATGCACTTTTTTTTTTTTTTTTTTAACGTGGCCAAATTTCCTTGGCAGCCTGACTTAAGTGGGGATAACAAGATACATAAAACACATCATCTTTCCATGCCACTGAAGCACCAGACAAAAATGTAATTGTATTTAGGGGGTATTAAGGCTAAGGATAAACAAAGATTCACTTTTACCATTTGCCTGAATGTTTAACATGACATTTTTGATCCTAGGACTAAAACCGAAGCCAGAACAGAACCAACAAAACCCTTACGATGGAAATGAAAAATCAAGACACTTTATCAAGGTTTCAACTAGCTTCATCTCAAATCCAGCTGGTCACTATGCAATAGAAATGTCACAGCCAGGACGGGAACCAAATGCCGTCACAACATGAGGCAACAGTGCAGACCACTGCATCATTATGCAGACATGATATGTTGATGCTACTGTTTAGTCAGGGGCCAATAACAGATTATCACAGTAGGGTTACCATGAATAATAAAGATACCACAGCTTCATTTGCACAAAAATTAAAATGTGAAACATAATAGCATTTTTTTTTTAAAAATAGAGGAGCAAGAATTATTGCTATTGGTTATTAAATGTGCAAAATACTGATTATTCCAGCTATATTTTTTTAACATCTAGTGGTGTATCACCTCAATATGTAAAAAAGTAATTATAGAGAAAAAGCATTTTATAAATTAGTGGCAATGATCTTCACAGAGTAACATAAGCAGAGCTTTCTAATATAAATGGGGTATAAATGGTCGGTGTGCATCTGCTCAAATGGCCAGCCTGCAAGTCGGTATTGACCAAACGCACCACTCGTAGTGATTGGGTGCTATTGTTTTCATTTAAAAATCATGACATTTCTTGAAATGGACAAATTTGTCCTTCTTGTAAATGAGATAAAGTGTACATGTCTTGTTCCAGCTGGCTGACGGGCAGCGTGCAGAAACGGCTTTCGAAGGCAGAGGACTCTGTGCTGTGGCAAAATGAAAACTCAAGTCCCTCCGGTTCTTCCGTTAGATTCTCACATTTTTAAACCTCAACACACCTTGAGGCAGGCTCGGTTGCTAACCAAACCAAGCCTACAGCTTTTAAGGGTTATTTTTTACCAACATCTGTTAATTTATAGGTGCAACTATTATCTTTTTCTAGATGAATAGACATGTGTGCTAAAACAATGAATTTTAGCTTTTTGGTGACATAGTGACTGAATTATGAATTTGTCGATATATTTTCCTATTTATTGTATTAAAAGTATGACTTAGACTTAATTGATCAATAGGCTTATGTTTCTTCATAGTGGTATAAGAATATTTAATTACACATTCCTCCTCCTACTTGTTCTGTTTACATTTTGTTTGAACATTCTTTCAAAATGCAGTGTTGTCATTTTTTGTTGTGAACAACAGAACATTTCTAGTCACATTAAAGCTGCAATAAGGCGTTCTGAGAAAACGGTGAACTTGACTTGAAATTTTTATCAAGCACACCTTACATCTCACACACTCTTACTCTCTGCTGCACCACAGCCCTCCCTGAACAGCTTCTCTCTCACAGTGAAGCCTGTCCAAAACTCTGAAAATGGACAATTTACCTGTTTCTACGCCAGTAGCACAGCTGCAATACCCCTGTAATCGTAAAGGTAAACACCAGTGCTTTTTTTGACCAGAAAGAGTGTGGGCAGCTCGAACACAAGTGTGATTGACATGCTAACACATTCTTCCTGACTCTGATTGGTTGTTTCTAACCGAAAGCAATCTATTTCTGCAAATGGCTGCAGGACCACGTTGACGAGCAAGAGGGGCTCAATTTTTTTTCACACAATATCCGTCTCCTACTTTACTGTCAGAACACAATGAGAGTTTTAACAAACATGTAAAAACTACATTTTTTTTCATCATCTATTTTCGAAACAAGGTCATAGAAAGGAAAATCAAACGAGAAAAAAAAAATCAGCCGTACGTTACAGGATCACATGGAATGGTCCACAGGGCTGCAGGTGTACTCCAATCCATCTTTTTTTTTTTACAGCTCCATCAACTAGTCAGTGACTAACCATTCTTCTGTTTCCTCACTTTCAGCTTTTATTGCCATTGAAAAATATATCCACTATCCACCAGTTTTTTTTTTCATCCTCTAAGCCGACATGTGGAGGAAAGAAACGTAACACTAAATTAAATTGCAGTTTGCAACTAAAAGCCGCCACAGAGATTTTAAGATCTTTTAGAGTGATGATGCAAGAAGGTAGCAATAAGCCAGTTGAGTGTGGAGTTGTGGCTAGAAGCAATGCACACACAGAAAACACACACACACACACACACGCGCGCAAGCATGCAATAACTCAACCATGTAGCCACAAGCAGAAGCTTAGACGTCGGCACTAATGTGGACTGTCACAAGCAAACACATACAAAGATATGGCAACTGACACTGTCATCACTACATGCAAAAATATTACATTTCATGATTTTTATGACAGAAGAGAAGATGACTGAGGAGGGTGTGAGGCTGGAACAAAGAGCCAGTGGGAGGATGAGTGGAGAGATGCATATTGGTTTGAAGAGGGGACATCATGCTAAGGGTGAGGTTCCTATAACACCAAGATGGCGTTAAGAAATGAACCGTAGACAGTTCCTACATGTCACATTGGTTGTAGTGCTATTGAGGGTATGATAATCGAGAAAAATAGAAACTCATTTCAAAGTGTACCCCCCCAAAAAAGGCGAGTCCCTTTAGTCACTCGCCTCTTCATGTAGAAACTTGTACTTTAATCATTTTTGGTATCTCTTCCTTTCTCACAGTGCTCATGTGTAGTAGTGACGGTCGCACTCAATGTTTTAATCACATGGTGGGAAAATTTTGAGAGGAACTGATTTTGAGCAGATTTATTCTGCACAACTTAAACAAAATACAATATATTATTAGCTAAATTATTTATTTATTTATTTATTTTTGCAAAAGTTATATTGTTGTGATAAGTCCAATAGTTCTTCCTTGTCATTCTCTTGGTGTAAAATTGGAGATTGTTCTTAGCTTGTCATTTTCTGTGGTAACAGGCCAGCAATGGGTGGTTTTTATTTTACCGACAGACACTTGCAGACACATTTACTAACATGTCTGTTATTAATAACAACAATAATAAGCAATTTTATTCAGAATGTCCTTTATAGTGGGTCCTTCTAATGGCAAGATGGGTGAAGTGTTGTGCCCGGGCAGACCGGGATTTGAACCAGTGATCTGCCGTCAACCCCAATAAAAGAGAACAAACTGGCTCCTCTCTCGATGGTGGATACTTGTCTCTGAAAAGTAAGAAAAATTTTCTCCTAAGACACAGGGAAGGGATTAAGCAGCATACTATTATCGATTTAGCTTGAACACAGTGTCGCCCCAGGAAGGACTGTAGGACATTTCCTGAGGGGGAGAGAAACACCTGGATATCACGCAGCGGTTTAGAGGATTTAGAGGTAGTATGATCAATCACAGTGTTACTGGTTTGATTCCCAGCTGAAATGTACTTGAGCAGAACACTGACTTGTGATTGTCTCTTCACATCTCAGCAGGTCCTAGCATGACAGCTCCAATGAAGTCAGCAGCATTAATATGTGGGCAAGAGGCAACATTTCAAATGCTTCCTTCTCTCTTCTGAAGTAGCAATTTGCCTTTCAGTCCAGTCAGAAAAGCTTGCCAAGCAAAAGCCAACTTTGAAAGTAAAAAAAAAAAAAGAAAACGTATATGTATACAATGCTTTATTACAACTTATTGTGCATAAATCTATTGTATCACTCCGCTAAGTGTACTTAACAGTCCTTAGCTCCTTTGGATCCATTAAGAATGCCTGTAGCTCTGGAGCTGAACAGCATAATCCAACAATAATGAAGACTCCTAATTAGCTTTGTGTGTGCGAGTGTGTGTGATGTGAGCTCGTCAAGAGGCGGGTGGTATGATTCCAGTTGTCGGGGGGTAAGTGAGTGTGAATCAACCCTGCTGACATCAAATACGCTTCCACACAAAGACACGCACACTCCAAAGCCTAAGTTAAGCTGTACAAGTGCATGTCATTCATTGCACTCGTTGCTGTTCTGAGTGCCATGAGCCGTGCTGAGCTCAGAAAAGTGAGATATGCGTGTCTGAGAGAGAGAGAGAGAGAGAGAGAGAGAGAGAGGGAGGGAGAGAGAGAAAGAGAGAGAGAGCTGGAGGAAGAACTGGCCTCTGAAAGTTGCAGAGTAACACATTAACAATACTTACGGCGGGCTGGGTGTCTGTGTCGGTGTTAGTCGCAGTTTGCTAGGTCACGTGACCCGTTTTAATTTACTCCCGTCTCTCTTCAGGAAACAGCTGCTCTGACAAAGTAACCTTGGGTACACTTTACGAGCTCGCAGACCCACTGAGGAGAGAGCGTGTAGCCGGTTAGATGAGGCAGCTGTTTTATACAAGATGTTCATTCAGATGCCATACAATTACTATAAGGATAAAAAAACGCAGACTGTCTTGTTGTGTTCTAAATCAAATCAAAGTTACCAACTTAATCCATTCTAATCCTTTTCATTTTGTGTAATAATTCTACATAACAGTCTTTGTACAGTAATTATTGGAAGTGGTCAACATAAACCCTAAGATTATATGTAAATATTTACACATTTACTAGCATTGCGAGTGAAGGTATGTAAAAAACGTTTTAACAGATTCACATTTTAAAGCATTTTTATAAAATCTTTAGAAAACCTTTTAACTAAAATATTAATATTCAGTTGATGTTTTGTTTTCTCCACAAAAAACACACCTGCCCGACACTTGACTATTTCTACCGAGTTCCTATAAATTATTCCTTTAAAAATGTCACTAAAGCACTTTTTTTTAATATATTATTTACCATTATAAGTTGTTCAGAGTTTCTAGAAATACATTAATCAATAACTTCCTATTTTCCTGCTGTATAAATTTGAAATTGAAGTATGGCCCATTTCCCCTGGCCTCTGTTCAAAGTAAGGTAAATCTGATTAGATCTTCAAAAGTCAGGAAATGGGTAAAAAAAAAAAAAAAAGAAAAGAAAGAAAAATTGGTCTGCCCAAATCAATTAGCAGTCAGTGAGTCTTCTGTCAGTTAAAAAAAGTTTCAAATAACTGGAATGTAATGAAAGGGTTGGTCCAGGACCCCAGTTTCTGTTACACAGTTAAGAAGATGAAAGAGGGAGAAAAATAAAAAGCTCATTTGAGAGGAATCGCAGGATAAAGCTGCATCCTGGGGCCTTCATATCCTCATTTCAACTCTGCCTGTCTGCAGCATACCATGACAGTCTTTTATGTCTTATCACATGCATAAATGTGTGGAACAAATATGTGGGTTAAGAGAAACTTCTTTTTTTTTTCTTTTTACTTCTTTTGCTGAATAAAACACGACAATCATTTTAATTAGTAACCCCAGCTCTTAAAAGTTGCTGCAACGCATTAAATGCATGCTTCGTCCATACTAGAAAAAGCAACAACAACAACAAAAAAAAAAAAACAACTAAATTTTGTTCATTGAGTTTTGATTTGGAAAATACTGTTTTCAGAATTATCGCTTACCACATTCTGAAAAAAACCAACACAGAAGCCGTCATACAGACCCAAAATCTAAGCCAAAAAGAATATACTATGGTTTTAAGCCATCATTCCACTGGGACTAAGCACTAGCAATTTCAAGAAAAGCGATGAATCAAGATCATGATTTGAAAAACCAAAAATCGGACACTGGGAAAGGGGCTATTTTGAAGGTGAACAGAATGGTGGGAATATGACAAAGATGATGGATACCAGGAGACAGTTAAACAGAGACCGAGATGCAACAAAAATGAACAAAGCGGCAAAGAGATGGAGAAAATGCAAGGAGGACAAAGAAAGTGTGAGAGACACTAGGGGAGAGACAGAGAGGGCCTTATCAGTGTGTTGCAGAAGGCATAAGAGGTAACTGGGGAGCCTGTACATTTTTGAGTGTGTGTGTGAGTGTGTGTGTTTGTGTTATTGAAATGACTTTGGTCAAGTTTTAAACGGGGAAAGTCCAGTCAACGAGTGGACAGAGAGGAAAACAAAAGGACGACGAGCTGCATATTTATGAGTCTGGTCGATGGGAAAATTCTGGATAAAGGTGCGACTCTAAAATGTGTCTATATTGGCGTCGCATGCCTTCCGCGAATCCTTTTTACTGCTGAGGTAACAGACTTGTGAAAGTCAAAGGTCGCAGTGCGTCAAAATCGATGCGGAGCGCTCTCCGAAGACTTTCCTGTTGTTCCGCGTCTCAAATGAGGCAATCGATGGAAAGACAATCCAATCAGTCAAAATGTAAACAAAGCCAGAAGCACGATGAAAGTATTAAAAGAAAAAAAAGAAAAAAAAGGGGGGGCGGGGGGAGGATGTACTGCAATGCTTAAACAAGAGGCTGGCTAAATCTTTGAATTTATTCTCGCTCAGTTTTGGCCAAAATTTGAACCTGAAGCCATGTCCACGTGCTTTCCCCTTGTTTTATTTACTCTTTTTGTTTTTGGCATGAACATCAAGTTTCATGATAAATTCATAAAATACATTAAAATATATGATAATCCAGGATGTCTTTCCCACATGTTAAACCCAGGTTTTAAAAAAATAAAATAAAATAAAATAAGGAAAACAACAACAAAAACCATCAAGCTAAGGTGGTGTGTAAAGCCACTACAATGCCTCCTGGTCTGAAATTATTTAATTACTTTAATTTACATAAATATGAGCTGTCTGAGCAGCTCCAATCAAGACGACAGGCGCTCACACCGAGTCTAGCCAGGAGCCAAGCTGAAACGTGAGCGTGAATGTTTGTGTTTTTCCTGAAATTAGTCTGTCAAAAAAAGGGGGAACGCTCAAACAGTTCTTGGATACTTTCATCCGGCATTATCAAGAGCTCGTCGGGGTTATTGGCAATGAGAACGAGCAGCAGAACTGCTCCTCCATCCATTGACTCAAACCACATCGAAGAACTATTTCATCAAATGTAAACCTACGAATAGAGTTCCTTCCAGCAGGCCTGTAGGATGCCATGAACCTTTAAAAAGCATTGTAATGTTAGAAAAAAACTGATCATTTTTTTGATACTGGATGGAGCCTAAAGCCATGTTGACAAAATAAAAAAAAAAGCGTGTCTCTGATACATTTATTTTTTGTTGTTGTTGTTGTTTGAGGTCTCTCACCCTGCTGATAGCCAGTCAACTGCATTTTTATCTGTTCTCCTGAGTGACTTTGCAGCCGTCACACAAGTATAACCCTGTCTTTTAAGTTTAACAACATGCACACCTCTTTGTCTCCCTTGTCTTGCTTTCTCCCTCCCCCTTTTTGTGCCACTATGTTTTTGCTTGTCTTTCTTTTTTTTTTTTTTTAGGTCAAAGTTATCTCTTTTTCGTGGGTTCAATTGTCTCCTCGGCTGAGTGGGTTTGTGTCCATCTTAGTACGAGTGTGTCCATGCAGGGGTTTCAAGTCTATGAGCGTGTGTCTGTGTTCATGAAGTGGAGAGAAAACAAATCACTTCAACTCCCAAAGTTGTTTTTTTTTTCTTTTTTCTTTTTTCTGAACGATTTACATTGAAGCAGTTGTCAACATGAAGAAAAGCAGCTATTTAAACATCAACTGTCTGCCACACAGAGCATGTAGACACAAACTCGGGCTGTGTTGTCAACCGTTTGGCTCCACGTTTAAACTCGACATGGGCCGGCTTTCAGCACAGAGCTACACCAAGGTCTGAAAAAGTTATGGCTTCAAAAATACAAAAGAAAAAAAAAATGTCTATCATACCATCCAGAAAGTTGAAATCAGTTTTAATGAGATGCCAAAGAAAGTCCTGGAGTGCAGATGATTTATTTGGCTGTGTGGAGCATGGAATAGCACAGTGCTCCCCTCCTCCAATTAATGCAGAACATTGCTGGTGAGTTAGCTGAAAGAGGCCAACTGCACTTTTCATTTGCTTGAAAGACAAACTGGCTACCCATGTGGATAGCCTAACTAATACCCTATTGTATCATTACATCATCAAAAACTCTAATTTTCCTAATTCAGATGCATTACAAATTTTCTATTTGTCATTCTGTTACTCTGTGTATCAAATGGTAGTCTGGAACAGTGGCGTGCACAGACATTTTGCCGGTCTGGTGCTCAAGTGAAAAAAAAAAGGCACTGTTGAGAATCACTTCCTGTTGATTTTAGTTCTGTGACCAGTTTTAGTACGTTCAAAAAAAACCCAAAAACAAACAAAACTCTGGTTATGTCAAAAACAGAACTGTATCCGTTTTTGATGTTTTATGTTTCACCGTTTGTAGATGTTGTCAACATTATGTTGTGCTATTTGAAATGATTATCACTCACATTTTTTTAGAGGTACTGTTTAAAAGCCCATCTAGAGTCAAGAGCTGCAAACTAGCTGTTGCTATTGCACCGTGACGCAAACATGGGTCTGCTGTTTTGTTCAGTTTGTCTATGTGCATGTGTATCCGTCCCTATCAAATAAACTTAAATAGTTCTGCGTTTTCCTTTTATCTCTTCTAGCTAGTTGCTAAGCTAAAGCTCTAGGAAAGGACATTTTAAGAAATGCAAATGAGAGCTATGGGTAGAGGAAAGGACACACTAGGGAACGCCCTCTTTGGGGTGTAACAAAGGAGATCACAAACCCACCTGGGGGCCATTTTGTCTGTTAGCTCTAACTAGCTGTATTTTGGTATTAATAGGTGGAATTCATGAATTCAACTCACTGATTCTGCTTTAACCTCATACATCAAGAACTCAGCATGGAGAACGGATAAATTCTCTACAGCACCTTGTGCGGAACATTAGCAGATTTTTGATTGTGCCCCCCCTGCACAGTTTTCTAAGCTTCACTCCTAATTTACATACACTAACTCAAAAAAAAAAAACATTAGCACCTTTGTCTTTGATGTCATCTTTCATTAAAAAGTCAGATTGTCCAAGTGATACAGATGAGAACAATTTGATGAATTTGAAACAGAATATCAAAAGCCTACACGTATATATTTGATAGAACACCTACAAAGCAAGTTGTCCCTGGGGGGATCCCATAGGAATCTTGTTGTGAATAAATGATAATCTGTTCTTACTACTATTTGCATCTTTAAGGTAAATAGGAGCAGAGTGATAACACAGCAAAAATCACGAGTGTGTGTATGTGTTTCAGTCCTGGTTTCAAATTAAGAGCTACATTAATGCTATTTTTTCCACAAACTCATATTCATCTCCCTCCTTGACGATGTTCAGGGGGCATATTTTTATTGTGAGTGCAGAACTTAAAGCTGCCAAGTATGTCAAATTAAACTATGCTGTCAAAACTATAATTACGGTAAGGTGAATATACAGTGGTGTGAAAAAGTGTTTGTCCCATTCCTAATTTTCTACTTTTTGCATGTCACACTGCAGTGTGTCCGAACAACAAAACCATTTAAAAATCAGTCAAAATTCAACACAAGGAAACAAAATCCAGTTTTTTAAGTTTTCAAATGAAAACATCACTGAAAAACATCTGCCATAAAAAAATACATAAAGACATCCGTAGAAAGACAACAATGGCAGGGCTACTTATTTGATCGGAGGCATTTATGTCTGCAGGACTATTTCTCAGTTTCTAGGGGTGAGACACAGAACTGTCACCTTTGACTTTCTCAAGTTAAACCTCTTGAGAGCAGTGATGTGACACTCGTGAGCAGTCCAGTTCTTCTGAAAGGCTCTTTACGCTGAACGATAGAAGTCAAGTCTCCGTTAGTGAGAGTTTTTTATTTATTTTTTTTTATTTATTTATTTTTTTATGACTTAGCTTGCATAAGACACAACCAAAATCAACCAGCCATTAGGTTGATGGGGCAGTCACGCTTTCACAGAGGGCCATGTAGGTTTGGATTTCTGTTTTTCTATTCACACATCTGATTAAAATCAATTGTATTTAAATATTTAATGCTGAGACATGTCTAATTAAAACCTAAGTGCAGCCTTAACATTGGAATTGTATATATTTCATTATGTGTGGTCTAATTGTGCATATAGAACCACCCACAAATACAATCATAATGTTTTGCATGTAAAAAAAAACTAGCTTTGTCTCTTAAAAGCAGCACAGTATGATGAAATGGAAATTAATGTAAAGAGATAATGGACATCAAACAGCAAATTAATTAATTATACATTGCACTCCGTTGTTCAATTATGTGTTATATTAGTAATTTTAGATACAAATACCACTCAAAGTGTCTGTGTCTTTATATCAAAAGGCAAGAAATCATTATCTAGGGACGTCATTTTCCGTAATCACCATAATGCTGCTTATCGGACGTTTTATGCATTGCATTTAGAGTCGCTCATAAATCATAAAGTGGTGACACAGTCAGCAAACTGCCTTGTTTATCAATCCCCTAATCAGCCCACTAGGTGGATTCCTTCTCATCTGGTCTGCCATTTGGTCAGCCAGCATGTCAAGCTCCCCCCCCCATGTCAGTCATTCTGTCAGATGGCACATGATTAATTTCCGAAATCCCTTCTTCATTCACGCTGCTCCCATTACACCTGGAGCAGCCACTTTGAAGCCCTTGTCTCCCCTCTCCGTTAAGAGTCATCCAGCTAATTGCTGCGATAAAGGGCTTAGCATAGGGGATCACCCTATATTAGCAGTGCTTTGCGTATGGATACAAGTCCAAGACGTTAGGATCACTTACAGACGCCAGAGAGCCAGTGGATGTGGACAGGAGTATACATCCACTGGTAGGGAGGGGGGTGGAAGGTGGAGGAGATTCATCCTTTCACAAATTACCCATCTCATCTCATAACATACTTTCCTGACATTATCAATCTTATTATAAATGCAACTTTATGCAGACGATTATAAAATTGACAGAAAGACCGAATGCTACTTTCCAAATAATTTAATCCCCATGGCATACTTTGACTCAAAAAAAATAATATTTACTCGTTCTGTCATTATGGCAACACATTTTAGGAAAGTTGGGACAAGTGTTTACCACCATGTTGCATCACTTCTTCTTTTAGCAACCCTGTAATCGCTTGGGAATTGAGGACGTTAGGAGCTGCACTTTTAAAAGGATGTTTTCCCTGCAAACATATATGTCCACGTGTAAGTACACACACATGTACACACGTTATACTGTATCAAAGCCATGATGATTATATGAATAACAAAGATTTTTTTTTTTTCTCAAACTCATTTGTCAGACAGCAGTAAAGAAAGAAGTAATTGCATTCGACTTTTATTCAGATACTCTTGGTTTTTTTGGGGGGCTCGTTATCTAATCAAGCATGTTACAAAACAGCCACCAATTAGTTTAATTGGCAGCAAAAAAGTTGACTCCTTTCCAACCTTTTTTAAACGTACTGAGATCAACTTTGAAAGTAGCACAGATTAAAAAAAAAAAAAAAACCTTTCCAGTTTATGAAACAACAAGATTACCGGTAATATGTTGCTTGTTTATAGGTGTATAAAACATTTTTCTACAACTTTGTTGATATCCAATACCTTATCTAAAATATTGCTTT
Source organism: Poecilia formosa (assembly GCF_000485575.1). Classification (NCBI taxonomy): domain Eukaryota; kingdom Metazoa; phylum Chordata; class Actinopteri; order Cyprinodontiformes; family Poeciliidae; genus Poecilia; species Poecilia formosa. The sequence continues at coordinate 93,881 of NW_006800108.1, forward strand.
GTCTCAAAGTTTAACAATTGCAAAAAAATGGTGAGAAAGACTACATCCTGGCAAAGTACAACACAGACATGAGAAACATGTCTACAACTTGAAGCTCCTTCCCTTGCAACGTGTGTAACATCATACATCCCAGCACCGTACATTCAGTGCTTTCGCCTGCGGAGTGATGAAAGGGATGTGCATGCGGTCGGTCACTCAGAGAAGTGGAGGTCGGCGAGGCTGGTAAAGGCAAAGGAGATACTGCACGGAAGTAAATGGCAGCATTTCATGACAAAAGGACTACTGAAAGGCACGGGACACACAAAGAGTGGCAGTCCTGGCGATATTGAGATAAACCCTGAAGCTGCTCCACAGATGGTGAACAAAGAATCAGCTCCCAGACCTACAAAACAGCGACTGCATTTCAGTTCTCTGAAGTGGAACATGCCATGCACTTTAAAACTAATCGAATGCCACATCGTAGGTGAGATGAGCTCCTTGCAAAATATAGTTTTGTTTTGCAAAGGTTCAGTCACAAAGCGTGTCGGTCATGATTAAGTTTTAGTAAATATTGCTATGAATACGTAACTTGAGTTTCTGTGAGACAACACACCTTAAATGAGACCTTCATTTTTGTTATCCACAAATGACCATACTGACTGTAGGCATTGTACCGCAAGGTATGTTAACCGTGGCCATTTTCTTTTAGAGTAAATGCTTTTATGACTGCATTAAGTACCAGTCCTTGAAATGTCTCTATTCAACCATGTGAAAGTAACCCTTCTACAAACATGTTCTGGCAAATTTTTATGTGTCAGACCTAATTCCGATTGAAAGAGTAGAAAAAGTGTGTTACTTTTGAGGAGAGTAGAGTGCTACTCTCCTGATAACCTCCCCACCCACCCAAAAAAACAAAAAGCTGCTATACTGTTTTGAATCCTCCAAAGGTTGCCTCTCAGAACACTCCACACTATGCAAATATTGTTCTAGTTTTAAAGCATCCCTTCATCTCGTCTCAATTCATCAGTTCTGTATTGCTGTGCCTCTTGTTAAAAACAAGAAACATTGCATGTATTGGAAAGACAGGCCACGACTTTTCAGACAAAAAAAAAAAAAAGAAACACAAAGTGGGAGAGTAACGTTAAAATACTTGGTGCTTTGTGACCCCAGTGAATCTTCTGTGCCAATACCTGCGATTACATAAACTGTCTGGTGCTCTGTCATTAATGGCTGTTTTGTTTTGTTTTGTTTTACATTTCAGGATCTAAATATGTGCTACAGAGTGAGAAAAAAAAAAGAGAGAGAGAAGACACGAACAATTAAACAGCTGGAACCTGAGAGAGAGAAAAAAAAGCAAAACAACTGTTCTGGGAGAGAAATCACTGGCAGACAGACAGATGCACAGACACACACAGTGACAGAATGGGAAGTAATGGAGTGAAGAAAGAACGCTGCCATCTGACATGAAAATCAACATAGCGTGACATGACCAATATACTCACACACACACATACACACACACAGATCAATAGTCAATGGCTTGAGCCTCCAGCAATTTATTTGAAAAACTCACACTCATGCATGAGAGCTACTTACTGAGCAAATTGTGGTCATGTATTCTGCATACTTTATTGTAACCATAAACATGCTTTGTGAGTGTTCAGCTATATACGCAGCAATAAGAAATCATACTGTTTAAATATAATCACTAAAAGCTTAATAATACACAGCAAATAGCTCTCCAGAAAGAAAATTAACCTCAGAAAACACCTGCCAGAATGCACATCTGGTTTTAATTCATCCCAACAGGTAGGGAATGTCGTCCGAGTTTATGTCTGTGTTTGTCTCTTGGCTGAACTACTTAACCTTTGAAGACAGTGTTTAACTTTATGCTAGGCTACGGTAGCAAGGAGGAGCTACTGAAACAGACATTGTATGCACGTCACAGTCTAACATACAACACACACACACGCACACACGCACACACGCGCACACCAACATCCAGAGTGAAAGTTAACATTAAAGTTAGAAGTGACAAAAAGAAAGTGGCAGCAATGACATTTAGCCCAGAGGGGAATAGAAATCGCTTTGTTCAAACTTGTCTCCTTGATTTCTTGATCTATCCATCCGTTCTCCCACACTATTGTGTGATTGAGTTATTTTGTAGTTTGTTGGTTTCGCCAACTTTTCCCTGTGCAGGCTTGTTAGAGAGAGTGTTCATGAACTATTAATTAGCAATCCATGCATGATCTCCTGTCTCATTTGGGATTTAATTAGATCAGGTGCTGAAACCGATTTTCACTTTTCATTGAAGCCAGACCTGCTGATTCCAGGAAAGACATGAAAACAGAGGGAAAAAGTGTTGCAAGGTTGACAGAGTTTGTAGTTCCTAACATAACAGAAAATCTATGAACTACAATATTAGCCTATATTTAAGAAAAAGTGCATTAAAGTATTTTGTTTGTTACGAGCATTTACCGATTGAAACTCACATGGATTTAACAATATATTTTGTCTGTCAGTTAAGTTACTGTCAAAATCAAGCTTGCTATAATTGGAAATGTGATGAGTAGGTTCCACAAACAGAGAGGAGACATGACCCTCAATACACAAACATTTCCAAAACAAGCTGTTGACAACTGAAACGAAGACAGACATCTTGGTGCCAGTTGTTTCATAGTGATGGCAGAAAACCCTTTTCTAGCCCACTATTAAACATGTTGATGTTTTGGAACTGTGTTTGGAACAATGTTCCTTGGTCGAACGACAATAACATTTTACATTTCAATTGGTTCAGCTGTAATACGAAGGATGAATATGTTTTGAAAAGCCCTCGGAACCTCAACAGAGAGTTTTTCACCAATTCTCTAAAACACCTGGGTCTTTCAAGGAATTTGACGACCTGTCAAAAACTTGAATTTGGGTTGCCATTGTCTCTTTGAGGACGATAATGACCTAGAATATTTTGCAAAGTAAACACAAATGGTTCAGACAATTGTAGATTGTGCATAGAGGAATGGTCAAAGATCCCTTTCTATCTATGCTTCAAATTTCATAAGTGTTATAGAAGATAGGTAAACTATGGGTTGTGGGAAGTATATCAGGTGTTGTTTTGGGTTTGACGCTGATATGTCTAAAATATATTTAAATGTGAATGTACGCAGTTTAAATTGTTGGTCTGAATTGCTCAGTGTGAAGCAAGCAATAAATAAAAAGTGAACATTTGATCTAAATTGTATTTAGTACCAGTAGTTTTGGTGGTTAAAACAGATCATGTTCACACGCACTATAGCACCAATGGTAAACATTTCATACAGTTTTTTTCCTTGCCAGCATTTTTAGACAAACATATGCGTGAATGTCCCACAAACTCTGCAGTACGTCACATTGGGAGAGTCTTGAAAATCCCCTCCTTAGTGCTACCAATCCAAAGTGTTGTCTCAGTAGAGCAGATGATGCAAAAAGCACGCTACTCAAATTGACATATTGCAAAAGGTCAGGATCGAGGTTCCCTACCGACGTGTCGATGACTGTACTCGTAATTGCGTGGACTTGTGTGTATTTATACAAATTCACAATATTGATGAGTCAGTGCCAACCAAACAGGAGAAGGAAGCAGCAAATGTTATCAGCATGAACACTCTCTGAGCTCTTAGAGAAGCACCAGCTGTGTTTACAGTCATCTCGTTATCCGAGAGCTTGCAAGGTAAACTTTGCAATAAGTCCAAGTCAGTGTCAGGCATATTTGAGTTGTCACACATCTTCATACAGGAAAAAAAAAAAAAATCTAAAAAGTGATTAGGCATTATTAGAATGTCTAATTGCATATAGACATGGCAGGACATCAAAGCAAACAAACTAGGGGACCTATGATGCTTCCTTATATTGGGTGTCAGAACACTCTCAAAGCAAACAGCAATACATGCTGTATGCAATGTAAATAAATTAAATTTCAGTTTTGGAATCAGAAATTCTGCTCGGAGTCTCTTATCTGCAGTCAAATCTGATGTGGCTTGATGGTGCACACAGTAATTTTGGTAATTTATTGTTGTGATAACAGGAATTGTAAGCTAGTAAAAGCTGACAACCTTTGGGAAGTCTTCATTATTCAAAGAATGACAAAAATTAAAATTAACTACCTACCAATTTGGTTTAAGACCTGGTAATTTGCCTTTTTTTTTTTTTACTTTATTCTTAAACAGGCCTGCTGAACATTGACAGCTATATAAGATGATATTACAGAAATATTTGCCTGTATGCATGTGTCTCTTCCTGCTCTCCCTCAGTCAGCTATAGTAGGCCAGTTAACAGTAATTACGAGGGTTCTTGTTAATTAGCGAGGAGCACCCAGCTGTTTCAGCCCCAGAAGACAAAAGGCCTTCAGAACACACTCAAACGCTCATGCTCACACAGACATAGACAATCGCTCATGCGCACACCTGAGGGAGTCTTGGTAAAATGTCAGGGCTGTTCAGATTGTAATTACAGGGAGATTTGCTGCCTCTCTCACAAAGCTGAGATAAACCACCTGACTGACATGCACAGACGTGTGCACGCACACTCACAAACACAAGCAGCACAGGAGCATCAATGCTCGACTTTTGCAGTGAATCAATGCCTAACTGCGTCCTCTCAACTCTACACGTCTGATTTTAGATAGAAACAATTAGCATCAAAGAGTTTTGTATTCCTGCAAACCTTCGGCAGAAGACATTGCTTTATATCACTGTTTCATATTCCCATACATCACAACCCCAAATCTGAATGTATTTACTGGGATTTTATATGATAGAATGGGGCCGCCATCACCAAGACACTTAAAGATCCTTCCAGTCTGAAAACAACTTTCTTACGCCAAGAGTACAGAAAAGGATTTGTAGGATCAAGAAGACTTTTGACAAACATAAAAAGTATTTTTTGTAAAATATTCTTCTGAAATTAAGAAGATTTTCAAATACTGAAGACAACTTTGATAGTTCAAAGTTGTCATCAAGGCATCAAGGAATCCATGTGCTTTATCCATTTCATTTGTTCTATTTTGTACAGTTCGGAAGATGATGAGTCATCAAATATTAGCAGATCTTGTCAAACAATTCCACTGTAACCCATAATTTTAAAACTTTTTTGATTTTTGCTAATAAGTAAGCAGAAATTTTGGAATTGCTCAAGTTAGAGCTAATTGCTGCACATTTCCACAACAGTTTCCTTCTCAGGCACTTGGAAGTACTTCTCCTTGTTTCGGCCCGGATAGTCGTATGATAAAAGGTGGAACTGACAGAATTTATGAATTATTAATTTGTTCTCCCTAATCATTACAACCTACAATGATGATAAAGGTTGTTTTTTATTATTTATTTTTTTTATGGTGTATTTGTGTGTTATTGTCTCTATAAGTGACTAAGAAATGTGGATATTTCTGGAAACCTAAAGTACTTTTGATGTATGAGGGTTTTTTTTTAGTTTTTTTGTTTTGTTTGTTTTTATCAAGTAATTTGATTACGAATTTTCAATATTTATGGGAACCTAAACTATTCTTGATGAGAGTAATTATTTTTTTTTTCTACAAATTGGTTCTTGAAATCTTTCACTAATTAGCTTAATAACAGTTCTGCTCTCAGTCAATTGTACTCCAGGCCTGCGTATAGACATCTGTAAGCCTACTGTGTTTAAATGTGCTATTAGCAGCCGTAAGCTGAAATACACATTTTCAAAAAGCTGATTGATCCACCTTTCACTGCTGGTTCTTGGTATGCCTGATTTTCTTAACTGTGCGCACATTACTTTGTTTAAAGATTTTAGGCGGTGCTTACTGATATTCTCCATTTTATTCAATAGACTAAAGGGTCCAGCATGGTTGGACGGCAGTCGAACTGTCAGTGAGTGGCCACATGGTTTTTGGATGTTCATTTTCACACAGACCCACCCAGAGAGCCGAGCTCCTGTGAAACCTCTCCCGCTTCATTATGCGTGATGTTTTGCCATAATGTGTGGTGAACTGTGCAGTGAACAAAATGATCACAGCACTAGAACATGACAAAATCAGGAATAAGTCTGCACCGGAGTGTTTTAAGTTATTTGCAGATTGTGAACGTGTGGGTTGTTAGCATTCTAGTAATGTCAAAATCCGAAATCAAAATAAAAATGAAGATAAGGTCATTTGAATGTTGGCACTCTGAGCCGTGTTTTCTCGCTAATCTTGTTTGCAAAGTTTGCTCCCTTACCAGATGAACTACTGAGGGTGTTAAAGGCTATTCATCTGTTACATTAGTTTTTGCTATAACCCCACACTCTAGCATTGACTGTCAACAGGTGGGACTAGGAAGGCGTACTAACAAACGTGAGCTTATATCTGCCTTAACTACTTAGAAATGTTGAGTTTTCAGATTTTGTCCAGTTTTCCAGTAAGGCTGTGAGCTTCTGTCCTGCGAGCCTCATGGAGTTGTTGTGAACTCTGAACTTTGGTGCAGTTATACCATGATGCCTGTTTACCCACTGGAAGGTCCAGGTTTTGAAAGCCATTTCACAATTCTGAGCCACGGTGTGGGCTCTCACATAGCATTCTGACAAAATGTACACTGAAGTGTTTGTAATGTGACAAAATAGAAGGGTTCTTTCAACCTGTATACTTTATACACACTGAGATCACACAGATCTTCTCCATACAACTTTATCTAAGACAAGACATGCGCCTTTTCAATTTCACATTCTGGCAAGTCTGGTGAAAGACTAAAACACAAAAGTCTTTACTTGTGCAACTGCAACAAATCCTTCAATCAGGCTCAGAACAGCCTACATAAAGCAAGCACTTCTAATTCAAAGCAACTATGCAAATTACATGCAATCCAATCCATTTGATTCCATGCAATCCCATTAATTTCACTACAATCGAATTACAACTCAGTCCGATGCTTTCAGATTCAGATATTTATAAACAGGCCACCTCAACTCAACAGAATACGTTTCAAACTATTTCCATTTGGTAATATTTTCTTAATATTTTATTTATTAGTTCAAAGATATACATTATCTTTATAACTACTACCCTCTGCAGTGATTTTACAGATGACTCCCACTGAGAATTTGCTAAACATTTGCAAAAAAAAAAAAAAAAACTCCAGGAAGTAGAAGCCATTTCTCTGTAGGAGATCTGTGTGTTTCAGCTGATGCCCATTTCCAGTTGGATTCTATCAGTTTCCACAAGTGTGTCCAAGTGTCTGAATCTCTGTGTGACTGAGTTTGGTAAATGTGAGCTGGACAGGTTCCTGGGAGCATGCTGAGCCGGAGGAAGAGGCACAATTATAATTTCAGCACCCCACTGCTTTCCACCATGGTTATGGCGGTGGCTGAAAATCGCTGCGCTCGTTTCTCCCTGCGCACCTAGTTGGAACACTTCTGCTCCAAGGGCAGGCGTCAACATCAGGGGTCAGTTCACTTCAGCCAAACCAAATAAAAGAGGTAAAGATAGCAACCATCAATGGCTCACAAAAAGCATTCTTCAGTGTTTGACTTTATTCATCTTCTACCTGAAATGTCACACCGTGATCTTCACATGTGCATTATTGTTGCTTGTCGTACCAGCTTAATAGAGGCTTTGGCGCGGACAATTTGGCCTAGGCTTTTCACACAAAAGAGCTTCTGTTTGTAGATGTATTCACGCAGCTGGAAATGCAACAGAGGGTATGCGGGGAAGTACATGTCTACAGCACTCTGGAAGCAGGACATGATGCAGAAAGTGCCCAGTGGGAAATGAAATGATTTCTTCTGACACCTTGAGAAACTGCGGATGTGTTGATATCGAACATATCTGTGCACATCTAAAACACAGAAGAGGAAGTTGTGGATGTTTTGCTGCTACATAGACAATGTGTTACTTAATCAACATCCATCCATCCATCCATCCATCCACTTTCTTCCGCTTATCCGGGGTCGGGTCGCGGGGGCAGCAGCTTCAGAAGGGAGGCCCTTAATCAACACATTTACATAAAATATAGGGTAGGAAAACTATTTTTTTACAGGCATCGTATTTTAAAAAGCAGGATTTAACAAGAGAAGGCTTTTAAAAGGAAAATTATTTAAAGAATTAATTTGCCAAGGTCGAATCTGTATAAAATCTGCTGACACCTTTCAAGCTAAAGAAATGCCACGTCAAGCCGACAGTTGTTCCTGACCCTAAGCTTCTCTAACTTTGACAGCAAAGCATAATGTGCTCTGCAATTTTGCAAGAAATTTCAACTGATACTTGAACATAATTACTTTCCATGCCTGGACGACTAAAGTGCAGATACCCAGCGAGACAAATCATTCAAGCAATCTAGAGCAGGGGTGTCAAGCTCATTTTCATTTTGGGCCATATCAAGATCATGAATGACCTCAGAGAGACGGTTGTGGCTGAATGTATTGATAAAACAGATTAATAAACTGCTAAAACATTAATAAATAGCTGTCTCTGCATTCAATGAGCACATCTTAAAATTAATATTGATCATCTTTTCATATTGATGCAATTTGGTAGTATGCATATAAAACTTCTTCGATTTGACTGATAAAAAAAAAAAAAGTACATAACTTTTATCTTGAAGGCTCTATTCATGTGGCCCTCTAGAGTCTAAAAGGCCACATAAAAAGTTACAGTGGGCCGGATTTAAATGAATGAGTAAATGAATACACTTTATTAATACCAAAAGGAAATTCAACCCTAGGCCTCGATTTGGACACATTGTCTAGAGAGAAAAATGATTCATCTGGCAGCTGTAGGCTCAGGTGATGATTTTCAAAATGCCCTTTTAAGAATTTCATGTTTGATAATATAAAAATATATATTTACTGTTAGGAAATTATTAATGTTATCATTATCAAATTATTAATCATGTATAAAGTTCAAAAAGAAAAACTGATTTATTTTATTTGGGATTGTTTTTGTAATTATTTGTCAGTACTACAGCAGTACTACATCGTGTGTAAGTGTTTTGTTTTTGTATTCATCCAAGCGTAATCGGGTTCAGGATATTTTGAAACTCCCTGAAATTTATGAGTTAGCTTCTCTGCTCTACCACAGAGCTAACGCTGGTCTGTGGTCACGCTCGCTCCCTGACCGAGGTCAGTATTTTACGGAGTGGGTCTTTTTTCTGATGTCTCTTGCATGAAGGTCACATTTGTGCAGGTGCACGGCGGAGCAGCGCGTCCCCACTTCAAAGTACTTGGAATCTACATGAGGATCTTTTGTAGTCAAATAGAGCCTTTGGCAGGCATTTCCTCCCATCCTGTGAACGGCTCTTTCTACATGGATTTATTATGTCTTACATGTTAACTTGACCTCTTCTGTTAACTGTCTTTTATTAGCTCTATAAAAGAGAGGAAAGCCTAAACAATACATTTTCTCCTAATAGCCTTATGACCAGCTGTTATTACTATTGAGAGCCAGGAATTACTGACTCAAGATTGTACAAATCCGTTCCCTGAAAATAATTGCATTGTTCATTATCACATTAATGATCTCACAGCTTAGGAAAATTAAATGTAGGTATGCTTTGACTTTTACTTTGTGTTTCTGCTCTGAAAGTACAAATGAATGTTAATCCTTGATAGTTTTTTTTAAATTATTATTTAAAAAGAAATGTACAACGCGTCACAACTAAGAGCTTAATCTTAGATTTAAACGTGAACGTGTGAATATATACGCCCGAGAAATCAATGAATGTCATAATCTACATTAGTGGTTGGTGCTGGACTACAATCTGTTGTGTAATGGATGAACATGGTCATAATGGCACACAGTGTGTGAAAAATAGGTATTCAGCATTTATATTTATTGAACTGAAAGTCACACATGTGACTTAAACTAAGTTATGTGTCATAAGAGTCACAGGTCGATGTCTTTAAGTTGTCACAAAAATACAAAAATAATGAATTCAATTTCATTGAATGGACTTTTATTGAATCGACCTAGTTTCATGCTTTGTTTAGATGCATGATTTTTTTTTTCACAGAAACCATCTTCAAATGATGACGTTTATTCGATGCCCTCTGCTTCTCAGATTTTCAGTTTGGTTCAAGTTGAGGGATTGACTACTAGGGCAACTCTAGGAGATTTAGTTTCTTGTGTCTGTAAGCAATTGAGAGTTTTCTTGGCTTTGTGTTTGGGATTATTGTCGAGTTGGAAAAAAACCCAAATCTTCACATTTTTATCAAAAATCTCCCTCTACATTTCTCTATTCCCTCTTCCTTCACGTATATGAAATCTGGCAGTATTATATACAGAAAAACAGCCCTGCAACATGGTGTTCCTACCTCCAATCTTCACCGTTAGTATGGTGTCATTTGGGTTTTGTGCAATGCTATTTCTCCCTCAAACAGTGTGTGCAGTAACATGAAGACTTGCGTTTTGGTATCATATGACCAACCTGCATTCCTGTCATAAAGTCCCCAGCCGCAGGGTTTAAAGTTCCTACAAACAAAAGTTATTTCAATTCAGTGTATTAGTTATTGTTTTCACGGGGGGAAAAATCCACTTCTGAATGGTGAGTGCATTCTGAGAAAATCATCTGTTCATGACTCACTGATGGTGAACTTTTGTTTTTTTTTTCCACTTAAAAATCTTTGACCCAACAGTGCTCACTAGAACATTTCAACATCATGAAATATGTCAGCAACATTGTTATTGTAAATCACAGTGATAGCACAGGTTACAGGAGAGCTTTTGCTTAATAATGAGCAATCTTTGTATATGCCATCCAATATGTCTAAACCAGCTAATGGATTAGTTGCTCTTTTTCTTGGCTTTCTATGCCTTTTTGCAGCTCAGTTTTTTTTTTATGGGTTCAGTGCTTACTCCATGCTGAATAAGTAGTAGACTAATTCATTTTCATAAGGTTTTCTGGGCACGTCTCATTAGGAGGAGACAGCAGGGAAGACCCAGAACTCACTGGAGTGACTATGTTTCCCTTTCTGGACATGCAACGTCTTGGGATTGCCCAGAATGAGCTGGAGAGTGTCATTGGGTTTCCCTTCTGAACTCGTTACCATGGCGATCCCATCATTGATAAGAGAAAGACAGTGGATAGATGGCCTTGAGTCTTATAAATATATTTTCAGAGTAAAATGTTGTAGTGATCAGTATCTTTTTCTCCACTAAGCCACCTCAAATCAAATTTGTGCTTATTGGACTAGGTTGACTCCTCACAGTAACAAAATATGTCCGTCATATTTTTTTTTACATATTGAGAAACAGTATGTGTGACCACAGAATAGTAGAAAATTCAAATGCAATTTAATGACAATTTAAATCCTGATTACGGGATCAACTATTTGTTTTTAGCAGACTTCAGCTAATGGAAAAAAATCTGGACCTGTGAATTGGTGGCATTTTAAAAAACCAACAGGAATTATTTAAACTAACTCTTGTGAGGCTTTGCACAACACCGCATATGTGGATGTAACTGAATAACTTTATATTTTAGTACAGTTATCCGTAATGATTAGAAACTCTTTAACCTCATTCCCAAAAGAGACTTCTGGGTTTTCAAGGCTTCAGTGATGTGATTTTTGAGTTTATTCTGTCACTCTGACAGATTAAAAGCGATTGCTCGACTCACTTTTCCTGATTATTATTAAATACCTGTAATGACACCACATGTCTGCAAGACGCTGCAAAAGCCAGCGAGATAAGTTGTTTTCTGCTTCAAGTATCATAAAGAATACATAATAAGCTTGCAGATGTAGCTCGACAACTGCTTGATGTTAAATGGATCGTACTTGTATCTCTCCCACAGAGGATGTCACTCACAGCCTTTAATTAAAGTTTTGTTTCATGAGACACAGAACTAAAACTCACCTTTCCACTTATTGCGAGCTGTCCAACGTCAACACAAAAATGTCATGTTTGCAACAGACGCTCAGCAGTCTACAGTTCAAACACTCAGTCAGCTCACACCCAGTTGACACTGCATCACGGTACATTAGCTTAAACGGTTGCGCTCCGGCAAGAAACGTAACATTTCCAACAGCAAAGACAAAAAAGAAAAACTCTTTCTGTAAAACCGAACGTGACAGCTTCTTCTCAAAACTGCTGAAGGCCTGCAGAATAGTTGGATAGAATATTTAATGCCGTCTCCAAAGCTGAGTTCTATCACTGTCAAAATGCTTTCTGTGAAGTTTTATTATTCCACCATCAATATTATTTATTTGCCTGGAAACAATGTTACGGTTAAGGGTGCATTTCCGTTAATTAAAAAAAAAAAAAAGCAAAACGTTTATTCATTTAAAAATGCTAAACAAGTACAGATTTATTACATACAGAGTGGTATTTCAAAAGGGTTTTTATATCTATTAATTATGAGCTGGAGTTTAACCTCTTCAACAGTTCCCATAATCATGTTCCCCAAAACTCAATAAAATCATGCAATACTCCAATTTCCAGAGAATCTCAAAACTATTATATTTTTTGCTGGGCCACAATTTTCAAAATCAACTGAAACATAAATGCTAGCAAATATCCCTCTCTGTGTAAATATTATTTTAGACTTACAAGTGTAATTTTGTATCTTTCCAAAAAAAAAATTCAAAAAAAAAAAAAAATATATAAATATAGATAGATAGATAGATAGATA
>NW_006800108.1:106510-134148 GCF_000485575.1 Poecilia formosa
TAGATAGATAGATAGATAGATAGATAGATAGATAGATAGATAGATAGATAGATAGATAGATAGATAGATAGATAGATAGATAGATAGATAGATAGATTTTCCAAAATGGTCTATATATGTGTGTATAAAACACAAATATAGCCAACTGCCCAGACCTTATTGCCTCAGTTAAAAAACGTGAGTAGATCCATTGTGGATCCTGCCTTTGATGATGTTCTTTGTAGTGCTTGAATTTCTTTCTTTTGCAGAAATTTGATCAATTGCATGAAGTCAGGAGAAACATCTTTTGAACACAGTGACCTTTGAGACATATGTGCAGACCAGTGCTCCTGTTGGCTGGCAGGATTGCAATTCTGTTGCCTCCTGTTCTATAAAAGGCACAAGTCTGATACAGTGACTCAGTACCTTTTATCCTTCAGTCTCTTTTTTTTTTTTTACTTTTATCGTTCTGTTTCTTTTGATCTCAGAAACTCATTTCAACTCATCCTCTATCAAGTGTTTGGATGTTCAGTGCTCCTTGGAACAGCCTTTTGCCTCCATTGTTTGTCGAGAAACAGACTCAATTACCGCTAGGAAACTGCTGTGGCAAAGATCGTAAAGAAATCATTTTGTAAACTGGGGCGTCTCTTTAGGACAATATTATTCTTTGTCCGAGAGGCGTTTAAAATCAACTCAAAAGAACTACGAATATCATTATTTTTTTTGTTTTTGTTTCTATGACGTAGTTTATACAGAGTGACCAAGACTTTCATCGGGTAACAGGAAGGTTGACATACAGCAGCAGAGTTCCTTTGTTTGCTCTTTAATGGACTGGATTGCCAAAAGGCTGCCTCATTTACCACAAACTGAGGTTTTATTAAAGCAAGTCATGCTAACCCTACAAAATGGCAATAACAAAAACAGTCATGGTAAAAATATGTTTTATCCTTCTAGGACATTTTTATGAATTAGATAAATATCTTTGTGTTTGAGTCATTATGTGAAATTTAGCGTGTTTTTTTTAGATGTCTTTAGTGGAATTTATGGTTTAAGAAATTTCCTCCTTATAAGAGTCATTTCTGAGTCTTATTTGAAGGCAAAAAATTTGATGTAATTTAAAAATACATCTAAAGGAGGATGGCATTGAGAATAAAAATGTCAAAACTGCCGTTAGGGTTTTTTTTGTTGATTTTGTTATTTGATGTGCATTTAATTAACTTAATGCAACCTTATAATTTTGACAAGTCCATGAAAAAGAGTAGGAATGCTAAAAAAAACAAAGAACAGGAAGAAAAGTATATCACAGGAAGCTTACTGGACAGAAAATACATCTTTAAAAAATGGAATTTAGATAAATTGTCATTGCACTAGAAAACAGATACACTTCCCTCTATGCTTTGAGGGAAGTTAGTGAAACTTTTGGTTGAAACATGTAATATGAAACATAAAACCCATAATTTTATAGTGTGGAAACGGGTTAGGCAGGCTTGGTCAACATAGGCTACACTTCAGGATTGCAATTCTGAGATTTATAACTATTTTCAATATACAGAAACAGGAATTGGATATAACCTAATTTTACCTGGCAAACTTGGACAAAGTTATGTTGGTCTCTCATTGTGTGACGCTGTGATAGAAAAGATGAGATACACATGTTTGAGCTTCAATTAGCATCTAACAGGAAAATTTATTCTTCTTCTGTGTGCCCAACCTTCTCTATGCCAACAATGTGACAGGCGCCCCCTTGCGGTTGTATGTAGAATTGCACTGAATGACTGAAATAACACTAAAAAATATATTACATTGAAAAAATAATAGGAACATAACAATAATCTTGGGGTGCCTAAGTTTATATTGAGTGTTTTTATTTACTAATTACTTTCTGTCATCCCTCTACACATAGGTCTCTTGTCTGTGGTGGTGCAGCTATAGTGTCCTCCATATTAACCACACCAGATGTAAAAATGTTTACAAATGCCTTGAAATAAAATGCAGTTATAAAGATTTTGTGCTATATTGTTCTGACTGATAAACATAGGTAATTGTCCTTTTTTTTGTCAGAGCTGCCGCTCTTTAAAGCTTTACTGTTTTAATTGTAGATTTAGGCAAATCGTCAAATAGCCGAATAATGAAGATCAACACAATTCTGTTGTACTTCCATGGTAAATTCTCTAGAGGTTCCCATTTTGAAGAGCGACTAAACAAAATAGGCCTGTGTCCCATCATAGCTAATCTGAATTTGAAAACGTTCTTTAAGATAATTATTTTCTAAGAATTGTTAGGGGGGCAATGAGAACATTTATTTTTCACTCTATATTTTTTAGATACAACCCCTCAGCCCACTGCTGAAAAATGCACTCTAATCAAATATGAGATTTTTCTATTTTTATCAGTGTTAAACCATGCTACTATAAAAAAGTTGCTTCATTTAAAGACATTTGGTGCCAAGAAATGTTGACCATTATTCTAAAACTGTAATATGTTTTGATTTGCTTTATTTTTACTATGGACAAGCCCAGAATCTATGTTTTGCATAAAACATCAAATAGAATTTTATTAAAGGAAAGCATAGAGCTCGTGCTGCTTTTATAGCACATGCAATTAAAATGTCTTATTAAACTAGAGTTTCAATCAGAACGGTGGACTTTATTTGCCTTCAAGCCACAATATCATAAATATATATGAATGAGAACAGTTTTATTTTAAACCCCGTCTGTTTATACAGTATATGAATACAGGCAATAAGAGAAGTAAATAGAACAGGAGCTAGATCACCCTGGTGCCGTCAACTCACCTTAGTCCAGTGTTTTTCAACCTATTTAGAGCCAAGGTACATTGTTTTAATTGAAAAAATCACGAGGCAACCAAAAATGTAAACAAAGATACTCTGTAGCCACCTATATTATATTCATAGTCATTCTTATCAAAGTGTCTTGAATAGGAATCAAATAAACACAAAAAATTATTTTTATCATATTTACATTTCTTATTTCACATTGCACTTAACATGTCCCCTTCAAAAATACACCTGAACAGCGCCACAGCACTGTGGTGTGTGATGTATGAATGTAGTAACATTCATGCATCACTAATTCTCTTGTTTTAATGTAAAATGCTCTGTACCTACTGCCATCTAGTGGTAATAAAATCACGATTACGCCGCTAGTCACCATAGACATAATATAATATATTATGAATTATTGAATATATATATAAATATATTATGTCTATGGCTAGTCACTACTACAGCAGAGACACTCAAAGATGGCGTTTATTTATTCGTTTTCAAAAAATCTTTTAAGACCAATTACCGTATTTTCCGGACTATGAGCGCACCATACTATAAACCATACCTTCAAATTTTTTGAACCCGCCTCCCCCACGGAAACTTACCAGCCTCACCGGGCTACAGGCCGCTGGTATCTCTGCCGCTCCATAAGGACCCAGCAGAGGGCAGCAGAGGGCTGCATCCTAATAACTGCTGGATGTATTAAGGATGCAGTTCGTCTCCAAATCCGGTTTTGTTCACGCCGAGTTTACGTGTAGCGGCTCTATTTCCTTCCTGTACTGCCAGGTCGACACTCCTCAACTGAGAAGCTGCATAATATGAGTTTGAAAACATTTCTCCGTCGTGCCTGCTGCTAGTATGTGCTTGTTCCAAATGAAAATCAGCACTTTCTTCTTTGATTTCAAATTTTGACTTCCAATGATTCACTTCCTGCTAAAGAGCCCCCTGGTGGTTGAAGAAAAATCCACAGAAAAGCCACATGTTCAAAGTGTAGGAAAAAAGTAGCAGCTTATAGTCCAGAAAATACGGGAGGTGAAATTGGATAATTTCCACGGCACACCTGACGATCACTAACAGTGGTTGAAAAACACTGGCCTTAGAACATAAATTATTTCAGTTTTAATGTGTGCAAGCTGAACTTTGAGCCAGTTCTTGTGAAGCATGAACTTACACCCTGTCCACAATAAAAAGCTGGATATCCTGTATCGCAGAGCTCTGCTGTCCAAGTAAAAATCTGCAGCAATTGGAAAATCTATAATGGTCAAGCACTAAACTACAAAGGTGAGAAACAGCCTAGGGCCAATTTATACAACGTGTGGCGATGACAGAATGGTAGGATGTATACGGCTGTAGTCATGCAGTGAAGCATCTGCTGTCTGCCTGAGTCAGTAATGCTGAGTACGTAGGACCTGTGTGTGAAAGAAACAGAAGGCCAGGGTCAGAGATTAATACGTTTAATGTTGACCACTCCAACACCCCGCAGTGATTTTTTTTTTCTTTTACGTGATGAGGACAGAGTGTGCTGTGCATGTACTGTTGAAACCAGATATTGACATACACTGAATAAAAAGATACAAAGGCAATCCAAACTTTTCTTGTTTTAGGTTAGCTAGAATTACCAAAATTGTTTCCATTAGCTAAATGCCAGAAAACTTAGATGCTTTTTAGACATTTTTTTTTTCTTTTTGTAGCTTTCCTCAAATCCAAAGGTTCACATACGTTTGGGTAGTATCAGGGATAACTGTTCTAAAATGTATGACTTCAGTCATGCAAAGTTCAAACCTTTTTGGCTTCCTTCCACAAACTTCTGATAGCTTAACCTACACATTTGAATTAAATGGAGTCTCACCTGTGGATGTATTTTAAGGCCACACCTGAAACACACTCTTTCTTATTTGACACAATGGTAAAGTCAAAAGAAATCAGCCAAGATGTCAGGAAGAGAACTGTGTAGCTGCACAAGTCTGGTTCATCCTTGGAAACAATTTGCTGATGTTTCAACGGGCCGTGTTCATCTATTCAAACAATTATATACAAGTATAGAGATGATGGGAATGTCTGACCATCATAATGCTCAGAAAAGAAACAGGTTTGGTGTCCAACAGATTAATAAACTTTGGTCCAATGTATGTAGATAGACCCTAGAAAAAGTCAAGGACCTTGTGGAGATACTGGCTGTAGGCAGTAGGTAAGACAGCGCCATTATCCACAGTCAAACTGCCCTCTGCCAATCTGACTTGAAATGCCACTCAGCGAAAAAGAAATCTTTACTTCAAAAGAAAAAAACAAAACAAAACAAAACAAAAAAACACAGATTGCTGTCAGGAGGAATGGGCCAAAAGTCCAGCAAACTATTGTGACTAACTATTCTGAGGAAAACAAAAATGTTTGACCTAAATCAACAGTTTAAAACGCCCATTATCCCTGATCCTGACCAAATGTATGTAAACTTTTGAATTTGAGGAAAGTTACAAAAAAGAAACACAAAGCCTGTTTCTAGCTAGCTGTCTAGTACGCGAAACATTGAAATAATTTAGGTAATTCTAACTAACCTAAAACAAGAAAAATTTGGACAGATTTAACTTCAGAATGAGAAAAAAATGTGCCTTTCTATTCGGTGTAAATATCTGTTCTCAACAGTACGCTACACTTCTGTGCAAATTATGCTAACAGCACTTCCACACTGCAAATGTCTAATATGAATGGGAGTGTTTTAGGAAACACGAGTTGCATGACTGTTTAATTTTGCAGGGGGCTAAATGCTAGCGACAGTCCCTGCTTTCTTGGTTTTGGCCTGCTGAACCATCCTCATTTTGGGCATGCTGAAGGCCACTGAAGCATGACAGCCTTTAAAAATTCTAGTTTTAGGGAAGACTTGTGCTGAATAATGCTGTAGAAAAAAAGGACTTCAAGACTCCCACTGCAATCGTTTGGCTTTGCAGTCTCTTTGGAGGAATTTTACTGCCGACTATAAAGGACCGGTTTGCTTTCAGTTTACTTGTTTCAAAAAAGAAGAAGAAGAAAAAAAAATCTGCCCTAAAAAGAATCAGAGTATTGTGTGAGGATGAATAAAGCATTTGCCTTATGACAGGCATAAAGGTAAGTAATAAAAAATTGGGGGGAAAAGAGATGAGAGTTGAGCCGAGGAGAGATGTTAGGTAAGCAGGTGACAGCAGTTGCCTCCAGCTGTGAACCGAGTGCGCCCAGAAACAGCCTGACAGGGCCTGCTGGGGAAATGAGTCTTCTTTGGGAATAAATCCGACAAGCACTTGCATGCACACGTGCATGCACGTACACACACACGGATAAGACAGCATCTCCTGCACAAAGAGACACACACAGCCATAGACAGACTGAACAACAGTACAAAAAAGCTCCCAAGGCGCAAGACTCTGAGAGGAAATACATCATTATACAGGAAGGAATGCATCACCTGCAGAGCTCCGAGACGCCAATGAGAGACTGGGAAAAAAAGGTGAGGCAGCTTACGCATGCAAATGCAACTTAATGATTATCCATTAATACAGTATCATTAGTGCGATAATGAGGATTCAAATCCTTGCTCGCAAAGATATTAATCAATATTTGTTATAAAAGTGGTTTGGAGCAGGAAACAGTTATTTAATAGCTCTAATAAAGTCAATACGCTACAACAATGAGCACAGCAGCGTGAGGTGAGGAGGCGGGGAGGGTTTTGTTTGTGTGCTCAGATACCACGGTGCATATGATGTGCGTTGACAGCCTCGTTTCTATTGGGTTTAGGGCAACACGGGCACAACTGTCATCACACACCAGGTCTAAACACAAACCACCACACAAAAACACCCGCTGTCGCTTCCCTTTCCGTGTCTTCTACATACCATGTGTGCTCTGTTGTGCATTTTTTATGGTGGGGGAGTTTGGCGGTAGGTGGCGGGGGCGTGCATGCGTGCATGCTTTGTTACCCGATGCCTCTTAAAAGATTAACCACACCAATTCCCCTTCCTTAAAGTTAAAAAATACATGAACACCTCCATCTATAAATTATGCTAATACAAATGTGGGAAAGTTGAGGAGAGGAAATTGTACCATCTCACAACAGTGAGTGTGCTTAGGTTCACTGATAGTTCACTTGTCCACTGAGCATTGTCTTGGGTCTTGTTTAAATATCTGTACATCTATTTTCAAGTTATTATGTTTTCATAAACACAGCAGTGATTGATTTAAAGAGATAAAAGCTAAACAATTGCCACTGCCTGCTAATAAGTCCCTTTAGGCGCCAGGCTCTACTGTGATGTTTCCGTACACCTTCTCTGACACAGATTATGTTACACATTTGTATTCGTTAAAAAAACAGCTGCATTTTTTATGAATCTCAGTTTGGTTCAACTTGCATAAAAATAACTACAGACTAATGGGGGTTTTATAAAAACCCATTTCCTCTGTTGCCCCTTTAAATCAACACAAAGACTTACACAAGACAAATCTGCTTATAATCCATGATGTGAAAAAAAACTTTTAAATGTGAAATGTATCTTTGATGCAGAAGCATGACCTCAATAATTTCACATAAGTAGCTTTAAAAATAACTGCAACATTTTTTTTTTTTTTTTTTTTTTTTTTTGATAGCACAATTGCCTTGCAGCAGAATAGTCCTGGGTTCTTTCTGCATAGAGTTTGCACATTCTCCCTGTGCCTTCGTGGGTACTCTCCAGATACTTTTTTTTTTTTTTTTTTACAATGGGGTTCTATTAATTTTGTTAAATTCAGAAATTTAAAACACAGGCCTGAAGTGTACATGCACTGTGTGGTAGAATTTATGTCACACCAAAAAAAAATTAATAAAAAAAAAGCCACATATAGGTGAGCTTTTTTCTGCCAAAAAGTGATTAAGGTCAATTTTCTGCCCAGCAAAATGCAATCTCTGCCTGAAATTACTTTGTTTCACTCAAAGTAATTATATCATGTAGTTAAGGATTATAAAATGTAAAATTAAAAAAATGTGCTTCAATTCCCTTTTTTGTGTTTTCACACCGGCTCTATTATAGGAAATACATACTTAGGAACAAAGCAATTTAGTGTCAACAAAGGCAGACTGTAAAATGTCAGCTGTTTCCTCTGTTGTGCACCTTCTTGCCAACATATGTTGATAATTCTTTTAGTAAACACAAAAGTGAGCATTGTCTAAAATGGGAATGACAGCTGCAGCAGTTGCAGTAGCTAATGTTTTTCATCCACATTAAAAAAAAAAAAAATACAACAGAGAGCATCACACAAAATCATATGACTTTCAAACAGAGTCTCAAACTTGTTGGCACCATGGATCTGTCCATGTTACCGTGGATCATGCCTCGTTTCATGCCAACACATGATGACTGCTATTGCTCAATATTAGAGCAACCTGTGAGTACAAAAAGGAACCTGTTAAAACTAGATTAGCAAACGAGCATAACCCATTAAAACAATTATCTTCCAACCTGTCCAACTAATAGCTTTTTGAATTGCTGGATGATGAATCTGAACTAAAAGTTAATTGCAAGTTAAATTAACATCACAAATTAAAAAGCCATGCTAATATCATCGTGCATGGAAACAGCCCATCATTACTTTTGCGATTAATTAAAGCTTTGTATCACATTCATGAGGATTATCTGGCTCATCTTTTACACATTGTTACCTATAAGTGTATACGATAGGAATATATTCATCATGTCCATTCATTAAGACCCTACTGGTATCATTAGCCAATGCTGTATTGAGAATACAATAAAAAAAATCATGAAATAATTGATGTGTGCTAAATCACTCCTATTATCTCCAGAATGAGTCAAATGTGAGGCAGCCAGGAAGCTGGTAGTCACTTTACTAAAACTAGGTTAAATAAAAGCCGAGGTACTCTATAAAAAAGTGTGACCTATAATCTTTGGTTACTCTTACTTGAAATGATTTTGTCTGCTTTTGTCAGAATCCTTCTTTCAAATTTTGGATTGCATTTGACTTTTTTTCTAAACAGTTAGTTCTTGGATAACCAGTCTACCAGCAATACAAGCCAGTTACAATGCATTTCTATTTTATGTACGCTAATGGCTGCAAATACAGTTTTGAGAGTTGTGCGAAAGAAAGGAAAGCATGATTTTACAAAAAAAAAAAAAAATTTACAATCAAATTGCACATGCAGCAACTTGCTGGCCAACACTGAGGGTGCTGCAATGTTTTTATGTTTGGGAGTTTGTTCAAAGTAGAGTAAAATTACACCTTGATAATTTATTGTGGATTCAGTTTA
This sequence comes from Poecilia formosa, assembly GCF_000485575.1. Taxonomy (NCBI): domain Eukaryota; kingdom Metazoa; phylum Chordata; class Actinopteri; order Cyprinodontiformes; family Poeciliidae; genus Poecilia; species Poecilia formosa. Next base: position 115,540 of record NW_006800108.1, read on the forward strand.
TTGTAATCAGGTTTAACCATTTGCACAAGATGTTTGCCAGTCGCTGCTGCTGCTAGTCTGTGGAGGAGGTGCACGGGTGAGGTGTGGGGTAGAGGAAGGTCGGCTCTAGACTGCAGCTCCAAATGAGGAGCTTTGTGGAAACAGGCAGCGCTTTGTGACAGCAAACATTTAGGCATCCTCGAATAGCTGAAATGGAAGGTTAAAAGATTCATAAATATGCATTAAAGAATCAAAGCAACACTCCAGGTATGTTTTTGAGGACCTCGGATATGATCAGTAGATATTGCCTGGAGCAGGACACTGACATGGCTGGTGGGATAATATTCGGACACCATTAATAGAGATCTCACACTATTAAATCTCACCGAATTACTGCAATAGAAACCATAACACATAAGAAATAATTTCTTTCCCCTCCAACTTAGCGTCTTATGTACTCTACAGCCATATTGGATAATAAACTGAAGGTGAATCCCTGACTTTTGGAGTTAAAAAAACAGAATTAAAGTGTCTTTTCCATTTGATTTTATGGTTCAGAACTTGGACATTGCGACTTGCAAATACAGATCAATAAACTACGTCACTGTTTGCACCGTCAAACCTGTTGCCAGTGGTAGTGTTTTCCCATCTTCCCTGATTTGCATTCATATTTTATATCGGTCGTATTCCTCCCACAGAGCAGGAAAACAGTCATTGAGGGCATTTGTATCCACCACAAGGACAGGCTGACAGGGACAGACTCCGGCTGTCACAAGGGAGTGAACCTTTGACCGGCTTAGCTGTTCACATGGCGAGCAATCCATCTCCCTCCTGTGCGTATTTTTCCGAATTTATATCCAGCCTTTTTATATGTAAAGAAATACCTTTCCCTATAAGAGTTGTAACAGTTATTTCCGCACACCACCAACACCTTACACACAAAACAGGGCACCAGCTGGTGAGGAGACTCCCTGTCTTTGTTAATTTCTCATCTGCCTTTCTCGTAGTGCATCAGAGACAGAGGCTCTGTGTGTGTGTGTGTGTGCGTGTGTGTGTGCATGTCTGCTGTCCCCGAGCATGTGAGTGTGTGTTGTGTGAGTTTGTGGCCACACCCTCAGGGTAACACATGCTATCTTGGTGTGCCCAGATTATATTTATTCCGTAATAAGTTTCTGTGTGTGTGTGTGTGACAGTGTGTGCACAAAGACTTTACTTGCTCAACATGCACACGTCACGTCTACTTTTAATCATCCCTGAAATAATGAAGAGGCAATGGAAGACATTGTGTGCGTGTGTGTGTGTCAAAGACAAGGCGTTGAGTTTCTGGAGGAATCTCATTTCTGTAAAATGACACCTTCTCATGGTCAGGAACCCGTGGTTTTCTTCGATTTGATTGGCCTTTCAGGAAACCCTGATATTAGATTCCTTCAAGAATGCTATGGGAATTGCCATTGAATCTTATTTTAGATTAATAGAAATGACCATAACACAATCTATTTGCCAAGATTAAAAAAAAAAGAAAACTGAAGAAAGAGAAATATAACTTTTCATTACATTGCAATAAAATTACATTTGGATCAAGCATGAAACAAGCGTTCAGCATTTCTGGATTGAGTTTTTATTAAATTGTGACACTTATACTGAAAACAAACTTTCATAAAAAATCAGACGAAAAACTCAACTGTATCTTAAAATGTGCTATGGGGCTTCTGGGCCCTCTAACAGCTGAGTGTTTCTCTCTTTGTTCTAATTTGCGGGGGCCAAAATGAACCCCTCTTTCTATTTAACAAGCCTGTTGATAGCAGAGGCAGCTCAATAAGCGAAAGCCCATGTTCCTGAAATCATACAAGGCAAATTAAAAAATTCAAAAAGGCATATTTTTAAAACAGTCCCCATTTGGGAAGTGCAAGAATTAGATGTGCTCCTGGCTGTAGGAGGAAAAAATAGCTCACAAGAGAGATAAACTGACCTGTGCCCTCAGAGTATTTCACAGTGGATACTTATCAACAACACAAACATGGATATTCAGAAAAGATGACAGAAATGGGATAAAAGGGGCGATTACAAATTCATCACAAGACGAAGTCACCAGCAGGAGAAAGAGAGGACTGGAAAGATGAAATATAAAATATCATATGGATTTGTCAAATCTACAGAACTTTAATGCCCCTACCACACTACTGCGTATCTAAACCACATTTCAGTGACAAAGGAATACATACGTAAAGTAAATTTCATTGATATAGCACCTTTGACAAATCAGAAAACCCCAAAGTACTTAATAGAAAAGCATCAACACAGAAGAACACAAAAAATAATACATATATCATGCGGCATAAAGCTACCTTAAAAGTCATTATGAACAAACTGTTAGGCAGTGCCATTCAACTGAAAATAAGTTTCAAGTAAATGTCACTCCACTGTTAACTTCCAACAAATTTGATCCATCCATCCATTGTCTATACTTCCTTTTCCTAGCAGAGACTAGGACTGGTCATTGGGCGAGAAGCAGCCGGATATACCCTGAACAGGTTGCCAGTAAGAGAGACACACACAAGACAAACAATCACGCACACACAGTTACACCTAAGGTCAATTTGGAGAGAACAAATAACCCAACAGTCTTCTTTGATACAATAGTATAATTTGACACAACTCACATCATGTTTGCCCCATTAATGTTTGACTTCCATGAGAAAAGAGCTATGTAAATGTTACAACAATGACTCACCTATAGCACTTCTACTCTTGTTGCTTTGGCTTCACTGTAGAAAATACTTAAAGCAATTCATCATATGACAATGAAATTGTCCTCAGCATAACATAGAGATTCATTTTAGGATTATCTTTTGTATACTTAAAGACTTGTAGAGCATTAAAATAAGATGATAGTAGGCAAGGTTACCTTTAAACATTGAGAAAAGTCAGTTGATAGGTCATAATACCAAAAGTGAGTAAGAGCTTAAAATTAGGACGATGGCAAAGAAGCCTTTTTTTTTACCTTGTATTATGGGTATATTAATAGAAACATGCAAAATGCTGGTCGGTAAATGTAAGGGAAGATTTTATGATGTGCTCCTCACCTCTCTTTTCTTTTACAATACATAAGTTTTGTCATAACATATGCCCGTAGATTGTCAAGAAAACAGCAGGGGGATGGGTCTTTCATGCTTGGGACTAATCCTTCCATTACTTCCCTGTACCCAGAACTTATCAGGATCAAAGCGGTCTTCTTTAACATCAAACACAATACTTGCTTTTCTTCACAAAAGGTAAATGGGAAGATCGTCTGTGCTGGTGGATAACAGCTCACATCACACCTGTAGCTCAGACAACACTTTCTTCCCTTTGTTGGGAAACACTTAAAGAGTAGCAACCTGTTCTTACAAGATCATCAGAAAATATAAGACACGACCGCTGTCTGGAAACAATCAGTATTTCTGGATGTTGATCGGGGTACAGTTTAGACGAGACCACCAAGACACTTTAGCTTCCACCTCACCACATTTAGAAAACAGTAACTCTTCTCCAATAAACCAGGTGCTCATGTGTCAGAAGTTGCGTTAAACTAAAAAGGTTAAGTAGCGCACGTAGCACAATCCTATCCACCAGGGTTTTTGTTATCTGCCCGTGCATGTGTTGACAAAACCCTTCAGCCATGCGTTCTGCGCATGTGTGCTTTCACACCTCCAGAGTACTTCACACTTCCACTCCTCAAAAAAAAAAAAAAAAAATCTTACCAAAGGCGCCAAGGCAGAGCTTTGGCTAATTAGGAGGTGCATTGTATGAGCAGGCACCACCCAAAGGCTGCCACAGGAAATTCAAGCATTTCTCAAACATGATTTTGTGTTTGATGAGGGAATGACATTATGCAAAATTAGAGCTCAAAAAGGTTGACTTTGCATAAACATAAACATCTGCTCTGATAAGTTTGAACCAAAATGTATTACGTGAAAAACTATGAAGAGTTCAGAACAATTAAACAAACTGAAAAAGTGGAATATTTACCTTGAAGTTTTATGTTGGGTAAAGTTATAAAGTGCTTCAGATTAAAAAACAACAACAACAAACAGCTTCACATAATTGTTTGTTTTAAGAGGTCAAAAATAACCCAGGAGTGGCTTTCAGTAAACAATTTCCTGGGAAAATGAGTGTCGCTTAGTTCAATAGGAGACAAAGGATTATGATGAAATTATACAGGAAATGTTTAACACATTTCCCACACATCCGAGGTCATTGAATTCTCTCTTTATGAATTACAGCCATTTCCTACGCTGTCATCCTTTTTCACATCCGCAAAAGGCAATTGGTCTTTCGACAGATGAGCAATTTAATGGTCATGCAGATGTGGCCTGCTTCATTGTTGCTTTATGACAAATTAATGAGATAAAATATCTTCAGATAATTGGTGGCTGTTCATGAAAAATCTTAATTTGCTGTCTAAAAGAGTCAATATGATTAAACGAGGCAATCTTTCTGCCCAAACAACTCAAATCCAATTACAGACACAGTAAAAGAGTTGAAATTTGTTGAAGAAGCTGTTTCTTTAGAGCCCAAGGGACAAATGGTGTTTCTTTTGTAACACCAAAGAAAATCATAGACAAAATTCAACAGGTGAAATCACAGAAAAAATAAAATAAATAAATACAATCTTGATAATTAGACCTAGTGAAATGTGGAGCAGTACATAGTTTTACTTACCGTCTGATTTTGCAATAATTTTACATTTATATGTATTAGAGTAGAGGAGGCAGAGGTTATAAAGGGGTAACTTCTAATTAAGTGAATAGATGTGAGATTAGATGAATTCAAGTCAGGAGGGACAGTTGGAGCAACAGTACAGAACGAAGTAATAATAGCGACAAGAGAAATGCAAGATGACAGAGGTGAGAGAGTACTAATATCAAAGCCAAATGTTAACTTGTGTTATGCCCTCCTCTCTGCCCCCACCATGACTTGCTCGACTTCCCCAGTCTCCTCTCCCCTGCTCTCCCCGCCGTTCCCTCTGTCTCTCCGAAGCATTTTTATGATCAAGAGGCTGACTCTGCAACAGACACATCTCCGCTCCCAGAGAAACCAGCCATAAGCCACAGGATTAACTGTGTGTTAGAGAGCCTGGGCTGTGCTAATGCTCAGTGTCAGAGTGCCCGCCAGACTCAGAGTGTACACAGCGTGCTAATCGTCCAAATATACGTCTGTTAGGGAGAAAGACAAAAAAAAACAAAAAAACGTTACCTTGAACCGCAGCACTAACGAGCAGTCTCAACTGTTCGTTGAATTTCTGTGGATATCTGACAGCAGTGAGTGTTTATTCAAAATGATGAACTGGTCACTAACTTGGATAACGTATTACTGCTGGCTTGTAGGTGAACATCATCAATCAAGGATTCATAATCAGGACCAGAGCTGTCCACAACTGCAATCAAGCTCTGATATTTGGTACCTGGATGCAAAATTTGACTAGCATTAAAATTACTAGAAGCTACAAGGAGAATAACTGATACATTTAAATTTAGACATGTTGTAGGAACACAGCACTGCATTTCTACAGACTGTCAATGTAAATTAAATGAGCTAATTTTATCCTTCTGGTTTAATTCGGTTTACATGTAGGAGTCTGGCCTCAAGGAGAAGTGGTGACTGTCGGTTGCTCTGCTGATGACAACATGTAGATTATTACCTGGTAGTCTTTTGTTTTTGTTTGTAAATGTCCGCACAAACAGTGTGGTGCCACGCAAGCCCCTCTAGATTGGGGACACAGACAAAGAAAAAAAAAACAACTAAAAACCTGTTGGTTCGATCAATAATTACACAGGAACGATCAGGTGTATCTTCTGATAAAATGGCTGTTACCATTCATATACCGTCTGTGAAACTCTGATGAGACCGCATCTCACAGATGGTGTTGAAACACAAATCTACTGCAAAGCTACAGGTTGAGAGGTAGAACGTGGCTCTCATCTCAAATCTGACAGCTTTAAACAAGAGTTAGAATACATTTGAACTGAGGAGACTGTAGGAAATACGTAATGCATGTTGGTTTTTACCCCTCCAGTGTCACTGTGCACATGTGACTTGGTATGTTTGGTGAGCAAATTAAGTCTCTGGAGCTACAGGACAAATCTGACAGAAGAAAGGAGCGTAGTGGGGGTGGAAAAGGTAGGTGCTGTGAGAGCGGAAACGAATTGCTGAAAAAAAAAAGAAAAAGGAAAGCAGAACAGGTGACAAAGAACAGAACTGAAATACAGCAGTCTTTCAGAGCTTGAGATAAAGAATTGTTTAAGGCAGTTAAACCAGATTTATAATTAAGGGTAGCATTTGCCTAACAAGACAAAAGGGGTCAATAGCAAAAGGTTGATGAAGCATTTCATCATCTCTCCCCAAGAATTACGTTGGATTCACTTTACAGCACAAAGACAGACGGAACAAAGACTTCCTAATTAAAACTCCGAATCATGACAAAGGTGCACCGACTCTTAAAATGGTACCAAGTGTTTCTGTCAAATGTGTTAAGCAAGTTATGAAATTAAGGACTTTTTGTCCACAGGCTACAGCAGCATGTAAATCCATTACACCTTGCTCATTGCTTTAGAGTCCAGATTGCTTTTGTAGAGTAGAAATGAAGGTTCATACTGTGATTGGTTACCTGCCAATGGGCTGGTGGAGCAGACTAATATGCCAGCCAGAGCCAAAACAGAACAGTGCTTTTGGCTCGTTTCTGGTTTTAATCTTCCTGCCGTGTTTTAAAGCTTTCGTTTCTGAAATGTCACCGTGCCCTGAACACTTAACATGTTTAATTACTTGTTTTTGCTAAGTCTCTATAAACTTTTCAACAAGGGTCCATTCACTTGCTTACTTCAACAGGCTATTTTAATTGAAAACTCTCCTACAGAATATACAGTATTGTATGTTCTGGACTACACAGGAAATGTGATCAATGTTATGATTATGCCATAAAATATTTAAAATGAGGCATTTCATACCAACACACATCAAGATTCACTGAATAAATTGACAAAACTAGATCTTCTTGAAACGCCAAGAAAAAGGCCTTTTGCAGCTACATAGTGGTCTGTCATTATGTGATGGAATACAGGAATATGTCTCCCGTGGCCATTCCCTGTCTTGCTTTCTTTAATCATTCTAGGAATCTATAGTATTTTTTGCACTGTCAGCCTACACACAATCTCCCTGCACTGGAGGATCATACAGACTTTACAGTGACAAATGGTTCTCAATAGCCTTCCACGCGTCCCTTTCTTCTTCCATTTTCACTCAGTTTTCTGAAAGCCTAACATTCGTAAAACCTTCCTCTCGTAGCGAAACTTCAACTTAGAAATCAAGTCTCTACACTACCTTTTGTTTCGTTCCCTCACTTCATTTTCCTCTGCAGAATCCACAGTGACAGCTTGGTTGCTCTCCATCCACAAAAGTCAATTGACACACTGATGTGTGCATGCATGTGCTTTGCACAGATTTGATGTGTGTGTTTGCTCATCTTGTTCTCACTTCCAACTCATCACATATGGACATTTGGTCAGGAACACTTTGCGGTTATTCCTAAGTGCGCATAGTGTTTCTTTAAGCATTATTATTTAATATGCAGCGCAGTCTGATCCCCCCAAGTCCTGAATGTTCTCTGTGGGTCAACTCACCCCCATGAAACAGGTCACTGTGGTTACCTAATGTATGATACCACAAACGAGAGAAGCGTCTAATTCCTGTTAAATTAAGTCAAGTTATGTCTTTTCAAACACATAATTTGACTTCTTCAACCCGAGCAAATCACTAATTTTCTAGCTTTTTCACTGACTTTAAAAAGACTTTGGTCACCAATTTAGATGGTCTGGAGCCAACGATCCATATATTTCATGTTTCTGATGAACCCATTCTGCATGTTACTTTCCTTTTTGCTCAAAACGGGGATATCAATGTTCGCTGGCCAGGCATATTCCTGTTTGTGTTGATGTCCATCACCTGGTGATCACCAATCTAAATGGAAATAGGGAAGTTAAATTCCGACAGGTCATGGTTTCTTGATGAATCAGGACTGAAGCCTCGGGGCCAATGAGCATACATTTCTGGGATGCTTTTAGACCTGAGAACATGCCAGGTCATCTCGTCAGAAATCTACTCAAATTCCTTATTTAGACCCAATCAAAGTCCAGAAAGGCTATGTAGGACACACTGTTTTTCCCCCAGTTCTTAGTCAAAGCAATCAAAAAATAATGTTATCAAAATTTTTACTAAAAGTGAAAACTCAGTTTTCTACCATGCCAACTTCAATTTAGAACTATGCATTGGCCTGAATTAATCTCCAAACATCGTTGCTCTCACTCAGAGCTTCAATGGATCAAGGCTGGACAACACAAGGAAAACATTCAGTCGAAATATTTTTGCTCATTACTTAAATGACGACATATGTTCGAAATAGATGGTTCACTCAAAAATGTCAAAGCATGCTCTGCCTCCATTTAAAACAGAAAAGGCAATACTTTTTCCCCGCAGCTACTAAACTAACAATTCACTAAACTTTGGATTTTGAAATATGGACTTAAAAACAGAATGAATAAAGTACTTGGTAGATTTTATGCATTTATTGAGCAGTGTATAACGTTTTGCTGCTCTACTCTTTGCAATATAACTGTAACTGACTGACTAGCAGTGTAGGTTATCTGCTCAGGTAAACAGTCTGCAATCAGACACTGGCTGTGGCTTTTGTGACTAGAAATACTTAATTAGAGCCAGATTGTTTTATTTTCTGCCAGCTGACTGGCAGTGCATAGCAGATGACACTCCTTTTAGTTTTTTGTACCATGATTTTGGCTGTTATACAATGAGAAACATTTACTGACATTTCAACGGAAGATAATCAGATTTAAACATAAGGAGTTTGGAATTTTCATGAATTTACAAAGGCTGCAGACTCTTAAAATTCCTTTATTTTTGTTGTATTTTTGTAAACACCTTTCCCATTTTTTCTTATTGTGCCATAGTCCTTAGGATTACATTGAAAAAAATCCCAACACATTAAAGTTTGTCCAGATCAGCTAGCACACTTTTTTTTTTTTCTTTTTTACATCAGTTGATCAGCAGGGCACATAAACAAGTGGGGGAGGGGCAGCTACCACAGTGCTCTATGCCCCATTCAGTGTGAGAAAATGTTTTTATAATCACATTAAAATGACTTCAAACCAGCCAGGCAGCCCTACAGGATTCCTGAAGCGACCAATGAAAAATGGCTACTCAAATGAAGTTTTTGAAAAAGTGGAAGATAAACTACACCTGTGAGCCAGAAGGCAAGAACGAAACAGAGTGAGCATAACTGAATATTTAAATACTCAATTTCATACATAATGCTCAATTGAAGGACATAAAGTGAAGGAAATGGAAGTCAGAGATCTAAGATTCATATACTGACTGCATAAAGCTTTTTGTAACTAAAAAGAGATTTGTTGATGGACATTTAGGAATAAAATGCTGTGTAAGGCTTAGGCCTCAACACTATATACAACTCACGTTCACACACCCACACACACACACACAGGCAAAAACTCCCGCACACACTTTGGTATAAGCAACTCACGTTCGCTGCCACAGCCCAAGAGCTACCGCAAGAATATTTATTGGCTACCGGCTCAATGGCTGTATTGAAGAGAAGGATTGAGGGAGGAAGAAGAGAGGGAGAAAGAGAGGAAGAAGAGAGGGAGAAAGAGAGGGAGAGAGGGGGGAGAAAGAGGAGAAAACGAGGAAAGGGGGTAGGAGGGGAAGAGGCTGTTGCCGCTTTTTCTCATCCTCCCTGTGAGCCACTTTCTGATTCCCCGCATCACACCACACACACATTCACGCGACACCTCGCAGACATCCCCGCGCGCACGCAGACACCCTCACACACACAATCACACAGAGGCGCGCGCGGAGGGTAAAGAGGCAGAAGAAGAAGAAACATCTTTCTCTCCCAAGAAAAGTATGAATGTGCGAGTGAAAGAGGACGTTCATGTCACCGCGTGAGCTGAGCACGCGCACATACATGTGAGCGCGTGCGTTTGTGGGGGTGTCGCATCCTCTTCCTCCTTACCTTGCGCGCGAGAAGAGAGCGAGCACAGCACAAGAGTCCAGAGAAAATAGCGCATCGCCTTCATTCCTCCGTCCGTCATCCTCCCGTTCATCCCTCTCTTCTTCGTCGTCACCCTCTTCTTCATCATCATCCTCCTCCTCGACGAGGGGAGAGCAAGACAGCGTTCCGTGACGCTATTAGCGAGATTATTTGCATCAATACATCTTCCGCGAGCCGAGCGCGAGCCCTCCAAGCTCTCACCGGGCCGCATGCTGCTTCACATCCAGAAAACGGAGGGGGGACAGAGAGAGCGGGGGGAGTGAAAGGGAGAGCGAGAGAGAGAAGCGTTTTTCTTTGCCTCCTCCTTCTAACATAGACTAGATAAATCCCTCACATCCGAAAAATGAATTCAGCGAACATCCACAGAGAGAGAGAGAGACAGAGAGTAAGCAGAGACGCAGAGCGGGCAGGAGGGACGGGCGCACAGGTTGTCTCTGCAACCTGCGCTCTCGATGGCTATCGTCAGTATGTATGTGCTCCCTTCAGTTCCATTTCAACACCAAAACAAAGTAATTGGGAGCTTCAAATCCACACTTTCCACAGCCAGTGTCCGATCTTCATTCTGAAAATGATCATCTGTGTCGTTTTGCAGTGTCCTTTCCTCTATGAAAAATAAGTAAAAAAAAAAAAAAAATCCCCTCGGTGCTTCTCTGAATCGTTTGTCACTACAATGTGTCACAAATCAATAGAGATGCTTGTTCTTTATTTCTTTCCTGATCGGTTAATCCTCTTCTACCTCCCCCGTCTCTTGTCTCATGCGTCTGTGAGCCTTTCTGCTTTTCCTTTTTTTTCCTCCCTTTTCTCTCCTCTCAAACTGTAGCGGAAAAAAAGTCTATCTTCTCCCCCTGAAAGAAGAGAAATTCGTTATTCTCACGACTCCCTTATTCCACTGACTTCTTGTCAAATAAGCATCATCACAAGTCTCTCCTTTTGGTATATCCTTACCAGACAAGGGGAAATTCATTGGCTTGCTCTTTGCGTCGAAACAGTCCCTGTGTAGTTCTCTCTGCAGAGAAAAATCAGTCAAATTATTATTATTTTTTTAGTTATTTTTTTTTCAAAAAAATCCAAGTTCTTGTCAGAAATCAGAGGAGAGAAGCATCCTTTCCTCTGCTCGGATCGCTCCTCTCTCCCGGTGAAGCAGCTCGGTGCGTCTCTTCCCTCTGCCCGGCGCTGTGCAGAGATGCTGCCTTCAAGAGCTCCTCATACTGTAAGCTCCCCGCTCCCACACAAATTCACGTGGTCTATTGGTCATTAGTATCAGTTTGAAAATTAACTTTTGCTGATTACATGTATTTATGTGGATGAACTGTGCGTGTGTGTGTGTGTGTGTTTTGTAATAACATCCTAACATCAAGGTATGACAACTGTTAAGATTTGCAGCTGGAAATATATATTTTTTTATGAATCGCAGTGCATGTCGGAGCTCATTCTAGTGCAGATCTGACTAATTTAGTTTAAAACACACACACACACACACACAATTAAAACATCAATTAATCAATTAATATCAGTGCAATACAAGGTCTGACTAAGGTGGATTGAACCCCCCTGGGTAAGTAACAGTGTTGGTCCTCAACCTCATGGCTCAGAGATTTCACAGTATGATCATCTGGAGTATAAATTATGTATTGCATGACCTTATCTAATTGCAGAAAATTACAAATTAACTGTACTGCTGATAAATGTTGAAAAATAAAATTGTATGAAGTTTACGATGTACAATAAATGCCATCTTTTTCTTTTTCTACTAAATTTTCTGAATTTTATTGAGTTGTAAATTGCCACTTTGCTGGTATGCTCCTCAGATTAATTCAAGCAGACCAAGCTGATCTGCTGTTAGTGGGCTGTCCTGCACTTAGTCATGATGTTGCCAAATGTAGTTTTCCTGCATTTGGTTAGCAAGAAAGAAAGGGTAACGTTTCGCAATCAAACATATTCCCAAATAGCCAATTTGGTCCTTCTTGTGTACATTTTTTAAAACTGTAATATCTGATTGGGGAAACTGATTCATTCTGGTAAATTACTGTAACCTAATCACAAGCATTTGATTATGTAAATTAAATTCAATTAATGCTTCAGGTTTCAGGTTTCTAGAGATTTGTTTGATGGACGTTTTAGCAGAAGCTTCATATTTGTCCTGATGCCTTTCTAGAAACACCTGTATTCACGTAAATGTCAACCAAACTGTTACAGTAACCAGGGCTGGACTGGACTGGCATCGTTTTCCTTTGTGACCCATCATGATTATTTATCCCTTGTGTTTAGAAATGGGGTCCAACCGACCCCCCCCCACACGTAAAACTTATAATATTTGCCACAGTCCTCCACGTTTGCCTCAGTCCTCGCACGCACAAGGGTTAAACGATATGTGAAGGTACATGTTGCTTCAAAAGTTAAAGTAATACAACCTGGAAGGAAGAGAGTGGCCATGTTAAAAAAAAATGGATACACCGTTGGAGACTTCATCTNCCCCCCCCCACACGTAAAACTTATAACATTTGCCACAGTCCTCCACGTTTGCCTCAGTCCTCGCACGCACAAGGGTTAAACGGTATGTGAAGGTACATGTTGCTTCAAAAGTTAAAGTAATACAACCTGCAAGGAAGAGCAGGTTTGTTAAAAAAAAATGGATTCACCGTTGGAGACTTCATCTTGGTAGAGTTCCATCATTGTACGGAAGACGATGGTGTCTTCCATACAAGACGTCATTGTATGGAAGAAATCTCACCACACTGCCAGCTTGCACCTGCTTTCCTAACGTGCTAAATATATACACAAAACACCTAATTCTGGTTTAATAAATCCCATCATGAATGGTAAGTCATTCATTTGCCTATCCTATCAGTATTTTGCATGATATTCTGTTTATTCATGAAGGTAGACACGCAAAATGGATTTCACCTGCTATGTTGGTTCTTTTGCTGATACAGACCCGTTTGATGTCAATGCAGATGAGGTGGAATGTAGTTATTAGACAACACCCATCTTTATATGGATGCAAGCAGAGGCGGGTATTGCATGAAATATGAATAGCAGTGTTGCCCTGGGTTATTCACCTTATCTTCCATATCAAAATCAAATTCTGACTTTAAGACTACCTTCTGGTCAAATGGAATTTAAGTAATCACGAACAAATCATAGCTGACAGCTTGGTCCCGACCCAGAATGTGCCAAATTATAATTCTTCAACAATGTGATTATCTTTCATCAGACTTGTTTGAGCATCAGGCCAATCAACTTCCAAGCATGCAGCATGCTGGGAAATTGCACAGCGCCACCATCCCATTCTCATGGTTGCATGGATGTTCTATGCTCCATCGAGTTGTTTGAACAGCTATTGTGCACCGGCAGTTCTTTCATTGTTGTATGTCAGTTGTTGTGCCATAATATTCTTAAAACTCATTTCTTTGAAAGAAGATTGCACATTTGGTGAGCTGTTTACATTTAGTTCCTGTTTAAAGTTGTTTTACATTCATCTGTTCAGGAGTCAAAGTAAGATCAGTTCAAATGAACAGAACTAGTTTCTGTTCATTTTGAATGTCAACCACACTGAGACAATACATCTATTCTTTAAATAGATTTAAATATAGATTTTTTTTCAGCATATGACAACAAATGACCAAATTCTCTCCTCCAAGTTTCATTGGAAACAAGTTCAGACAGGTTTAGGTCACACCACTTAAGTATGTTTCATCGGCTACTTTTACAGTCGATAATTGCATGGCAAGACGTGTTTAATTCATCAGATGTCCTTTCTCAACTTACTGAAGAAGGAGAAAGTAGAAAGGAACACAGTATTAAAATATGAAATAACTTCAATGAGTAGAGACAGAAATGCCTGCAGAGTAATTTATCAAATCTAATGCGGGACCGTTCAGAAGCAGATTTCTACCAACGAGTGTTCTCTCTGGGTTTGTTATTTTTCGCCCGTAAGGATCCTCACTTTAACCATTTAAAAAAGGCAACTGCTTCTCATCCTATCTCAGATCATCCGTTTCCTGCTTCACGGAATATGGTTTTTCCCCTCCGAGGTGATAAACAGGTCGTGTTCAGACTTTAGATAATGTTCAGTTCTTGAGTCTGAGGTTGCTTCAGCCAAGACTCCTGTTAGTTAATTGGTAGAGTCTTTGAACAGTCCAGTTCAGATGAAGGGGGAATTTCGGTCACATTATGAATTCTGTGTCTATGACTGGTGATGACCAAGTTGCTGTCATTGAAAATATTTATACCCTTTTTTATCTACATCTGATGAAATATCAGCTTCACAAATGTACATTATCATCTAAAATTAGAATACCAAAGAGATACATTGTCAGTAGATTAATACTGAGCACCAAGTTGGTTATGAATCTGAATATCCAAAGCTGAACTAAAAAATATACAAGTGCAGCTCAGTAAATTAGACCAATTTATTCCAGCAATTCAAAATTTAAACATGAAATTTAAATGCTACACAGGTGTTCTGCCTGAAAATGGAGTCAGCCTCTCCATAAAGCTGGTCAGCTTGTCGTGCACAAGCTTTGCTTTTGGATACAACACTCTGAACAGCCAGCTTTGTTTTGTTTTGTACTTACTCTTCTGAAAGTTGACAATAGCTGCCTTCTGGACAACTGTCTTCCATTATTAACACATTATTTTTTTTCTATATTCTAATTTTGACCTTGTGTAATAGTAAATTTTCTGAAAATCCCTGAAACTGTAAGCCCTAATTATTAAAATAAGGGATTTGAAGTATGTCACTTGGAATGCAATAATGGCACATGTACGCGTCACATTTTTAGTAGAATTATGGAAATAAATTGCAACTGATTGTGATGAGGTGTACCTTTGAGTTTATGCAGACTAATAACTGAACAGCTGCACTAGAGTTGTATGGATATTTTGCTGTCCAAGTAACTGTCCTTTCACAACAACAACAAAATAAAAACTATTTGCTTTATGTATTTTAAATCAAGTATTCTGATGCAGTTAAGTGTGCGCGCACACACACAAAAGCCATTCAATATGTTAGAGAAATATGAGATGTCATGGAGTTTTGGAACAAAACTCAAAGCAGCTCCTCAGAAGATATGCAAATCACATTTTAGAATCTTGTTTTTCGGTCAGCTGCATTCCTCGTCTGTCTTGTCAAAAATAATAAAATTACCCTTTCTTCTGATTCCTAGATCATTTGTTTTGAATCTGGGTGCAGCTCCAAGAGAGATCTCCGGGCTTTCTAATAGATTCGGAACAATGTATGTGGCTTTCCTGTCTCCTTGCAGGGAATTTTTTTGCACAGGCAGAGCAATATTCTTAGCGGGGAAGCTGTAAAAAATGCATGCGTGAGAGTGTTAATAGGAGTATGTGTGAGTGGCAGTGGTTGTGTGCCTGCATATAACATGTTTATGTGTTTGTGAAAACCGTTTTGTGCTCCCTTACAGCCCTCTTCTGCCATCTACAGGCACTTTTGTACTGCCTTTTCTCATTTGCTTTCTCTCCACCACAAGTGTGGTGTTAATCACTTTAGAACCATCCAAATATCACACAACCTGCATACTTGCAGCTATTCATGCTTGATCTGCATTGTGATTGTATGCATTAACTTTTTTTGTGTGTGTCACAAAGTGTCTACAGATTTCCCACCTACCCTTTAGCTGTACAGTTTGTGCTGCTTTTCAGAAATCAATAAGCAGCGTGTGAGGTTCATGTCCAGAGAGAAACAGAGAAAAAGAAGAGAAAGAACAAGAGAAGAGAGCGGGAGGATAAGGAGGAAGCAGATATGGTTATATGAAAGTCTGGAGCACAGAATCAGGAGGGAAAGAAGAAAGAAAGGGACCCTGGAGAAATGCAAGGACACAAAGAGGAAAAAACAAATGAACTATAAGAAAGGAAAGAGGGAGACAAAGACGGGGGTTGAGATAGAGGTGACGAGTAAAACTGGGAGCTAGAAGACGTAAAACATTCAAGTTAGAGAATCCTGGATGGAGAGTTAGAGAGGCTGAGGGGAGAAATGGGAGCTGGGGCTCAAAAATAAATTGGAACTGTGTGTGATAGACGGCAAGGAAGCAGAGAAAGACTCCAAGAAGGGATAAGGAGACATGAGGAGAGAAAATGCTGCAAAGTCTTGCATGAGTAATTCACTTTTCTCAATGGTTCATTGCAGCTGCCCCAAAAAAAAGTAGACACACTCAACCGGCAGATGTAATGTATTCCATCTTGTCCTAGAAACCCTTGAATGTGAAAAAAAAAAATAAAATTTACATTACATACTTTGCTCACTCTGTGCTATGTTCAGTTTAATCCAGCTACTATAATGCCACACACTGTAGGTGGAGGTGTCTAGTTCAGCTCAATGTAGCTGACAGAACTGAACCGGTCGGGATAATTTGATTTATTCTTGTTGGGTTTTCCTACATATCTATATAATATCAGTTCAAATTAAGCCCTGGATGATAATTGTTTTTCAAAAAAAAAAAAAAAAAAAAAAACTGTTTACCCATCTCCATTACCGCACAATTTTTCCCAAACACAGCAATCGGTTTGTTTTTGATGATTGGACATGACTCTCCCAGTTTACTTGGAGCTGAAGCAAATGGCTGACAACAGCTTAAATCAATCTGCAATTTCTTATCCGTTTATTATCCACTTTTGGGGTAATTGTGGGTGGCACAACAGAACGTGGCAAGCATCCCGATGACCAGTTTACCAATATTATATTTCGCGTTTGACATTAGAAAATTATCCTCAGACATTACACAGCGCCCAGAACAGCAGCAGCAGCAGCAGCAGCAGCACACACCTGCTGCAAAGGGAAGGTCTCCCCATTTCTGTGCAATCAGCTTCTTCATCTGTAAACAAATCCACACATGTAAGCTAAATGAGTCGCTGAACTACAGGAAGTTTGTAAAAAAAAAAAAAGTAAATTGTGTGCAGTGCCTCTCTGAAACATTTATACTGACTGAATTGTAACATTTTGCATGCTTCAATCATATATCTACATGCATTTACATACATATATATCCCCTATATGCCTTATGGCACATGTGTCAAACTCAAGGCCCGCGGGCCACATGTGGCCCGTCATGTCATTTTATATGGCCCGCCCCAGCATTTTATAGGCCGATGATTGACTTAAAATAGGTTTTGAGCACGAATTGACTACAAACTACATCTCCCACAATGCATTCCAATTGTTACCAGCCAACATTACGGCTTCTTGCCACTAGAGAGCAGCAGAGTCACCTCAAGCTGCTTATTGATTTTCCCAGCGAATAAAACTGAGACATCGACAAGCTAACATCAAAACGTCCAAGAAAAGAAAAATCGATTTACAAGTAAGACTGTGAATGAAGATGTGTGTGAGTTGGTGTCAGGGCGGCAGGTGGCGCTAGACTTTTTTTGTTATCTGTTATCTTGACCGACAGCATAAAAAAATCGGTCATATACTATTTTTATCCGTGAAATTACAATCATATTAACATCGGATATTTAGTCGCATTTTATGCGGTTTAGTTAATATTCACCGTGAATCCAGATCCCAGCACAGATTAAGCAGATAAATGTATCTACATTTTTCTCTTAGTGACAAAAACCACTGAATGAGGCCCCAATAACTTTTAATAAATTAAATTAAGCGACTTCACTTAAATTAGCATCACTTCACCCACTGGGGTCTGAATGCACTTCCTCCTGGTTCCCATCTGCAGAAAATTCTGCGCTAATTCATCAGTCAGTTGGATCTGTCTGATCCAAACAGATCAACTGAAGTCTGTGAGTGTTTTACCCTGCGCGGTCCAGTGTGTGCTTTTTTTTTTGCGTGGTTTCGCTTCTCCGAAACGGACAGATGATGTTACGTCTGCAGCTCCTCCAGAGCACCGCTCTCTTGGGTAACGTGAACCCAGAAGGCTCCATTTGTTAAATCCGCTGGACGAGTTACTTCCAGCGGTTTCTTTCTAATTCCGCAGTGGTTGAGCAGAGGACTGCGCATGTTACAGTCTAATTAACTTTTGCATCGTCATTTATTTCCTCAAGATAAATGCAACGTTGTGTTAATCCACTAGAGGAGCCCTCAAATGGATTAACACAACGCTGAATTCTCTTAAGTTTTCTCTGGTCTGCAATGGAGACTTGAATTTAATGTGCCATTTCAACAAAAGGTTTGTAATGCGCTTCCTAACCATTTTTTATTTGTAAGTATTGATTTCATGGAATGTACAGAAACCATTATACATTTTGAACTGTTTATTTTATTTTTGAACCCTTATTTATTTTGAAGTGTTGATTTTATTTTTGAACCATTTTTTAATTGTGAAGTATTGATTTTATTTTTGAACCCTTATTTATTTTGAAGTGTTGATTGTCTGAAAGACCTTACACATGAATTGCCCCATACGGGGTTTGAACCGACGACCTCAGCATTACCAGCACGGTGCTCTAACCTGCTGAGCTAACTCACCTACCTTACAAACTGTTGAGTTTCCATGGATTTAAGAATAACTGACATGATTTTACCAAAATGAAGATTTGATAAA
>NW_006800108.1:134777-177236 GCF_000485575.1 Poecilia formosa
TATATATATATAACATTAAAAGCCTGCTTTACACATACATTACTAAAGGTATAAAAGAACATCTCTCTCAGAAAAAACTGAATCCTTGTTGGGGTGTTCTATTTTTTCAAATGACTAGACTGACTACCCTGGAACAGAATTACTTACTATGCAGTACATTTTAATCACATATGCAACTCTTTTCTTCTCTTTTGGCTTTTTTCTTCAGGCGTTGTCACAGCAAATCATCCGTCTCCATTTAGTCACATCCTCTGCATCCTCTACCCTCAAACCAACCAACTCTCCAGCTTCTAGCTCTGCCTCCTGTCTTTGCTTCATTGGCACAGCTTCTAAAGAATAAAACATTGCTGATCTCACTACTGTCTTGTAGTTTCATTCTTGTTGATTCCCTTTTATTACACATAGCATCAGACACGTTTCTCTGCCATTCCAACACGCGCCGCACCTGTTGCTCTGAAACGTTGACCGTAGGCAATTATGTCATCCACCTTCTTCTTCCTGTAACGTCACCATCCCACTTGAACCTCTCTCATTTACAGAGGGAGGTAAATGAGCGCGGCACCAGTGGTGCAACTAATCATTCTTCTCTTTTCTAGCGCATACCTCTACCTCTTCCTTTACATAGTCCCTGCTCTCACTGCACATCATGTCATCTGTAAACATCATAGTCCACAGAGACTCCTGTCTAACTTCATCTGTTAGCCTGCCCATCAACAAAGCAAACAGGAAGGGGCTTAGAGGCGAACCTTGATACAGTCCCACCTTCATCTTGAACTCCCTCTGTCCCTCCTGCAGCCCACCTCACTGCTCTCCTAGATGTCCTGCACCACTCTTTCATACTTCTCTGCCACTCCAGACCTCCTCGTACAGTAACACCGCTCCTCTCTCGGAGCCCTGCTACACCGTTTCTCTGAATCTACAGAGTCAGTGCGGCTCCCCTCTTGCCTTCTCCGTTAGCATACTTAAAGCAAAATTTGCACCTGCGGTACTCTTTCTTGGCATGAAACCGTACTGCTGCTCACTATTACATATTTGCATGGCCTTTCAAAAATGAAATGGATGTTTAAGTTACAGTAATTTACATCTCTAGTGCTCGTCGTAATTCAAATCTGCCTCACAAGGATAACATTCTCTACCAAAGACGACATTTGGGGTAGACTTCCCCAGTGGACGAAACACTTAATTTGCCTCTGGATCATTTTAGATATAAAAATACTCTAAAAGTTCCAGGAGTTTCATCGCTAAGTCAGGATTGTAAGAAGTCAGTTGTGGAATATTGGAGTCTATTGGCTACACATATTGCATAAATGGGATGACACACTTGCTTTTTTTTTTTCCTCCAGTTTTCTGTGGAACATGGATCCTCAATGCACTAATGAGGTAACTGATTAATGAGATTTCCAATAATGCTCCTCCATGCTGGAGGGGAAGGAGGGCGGCCGCCACTGACACAATTGAGTGATTCTTATTTTGCAGCACACATACAGATAAATACACTCGTGTTCAATATGCAATATTTGTTAATCAGCAGCTGAGTGTGTAAAAAGCAATCTACCTCGTGGGGTGTGTGTGTAGGCGAGTGTGTGTGGAGGTGCAGACTGTGTCAATGGGTGCATGTGTCTCTGCAAATAGAGGGCAGCATACTAGACAAGGGACCATTACTGACTTCACAACAAGGTGCCCAGTGGCTGTTTCCAAACAAGCACACCCAGAAATACAGACCCGCATGCAGCAGGTTTAAGCTCTGATTAGTTTCACACATGGCCGACAGCACTGCGAGAGTAACCTGTGGTTTTTGTGAGGATAGATACAGATCCCTCTGATTGAAAATAGTAAGCATGGAGGAATTGAATTACAGCAGATGCCCTGCAGAATATCGGTATGTGCAACATTCTGTCGGTGATATGGGGTTTCGCAGACAACCAGACAACATTTTTTTTTTATTGTGTTCACATTGGATTGAAGGCTAACACTGTACTTTGTATGCTGACCACAGTACTGATAAAAATATAGCCACGTATCCCCCAGATATCCCACCCATTCTTCAAAGTTGACTGAGGGGATTTTGCGGTTGTCAGAGCGGCAACACAAAGAGGCAGGAACCTCGAATGTGAAAACAAGACAACTTTGAGAAGTTTTACATCACGCCGTCAGCTGATTTATAGCATTATTCTTCTCACGTTTACTACGAGAATTGGAAAACGTGAATATCTAAAGGCGCAAACACGTGCGCAAATATTCCGTGAAAATGCTTGAGGGATTTAGCCTCTTTAAAGAAAGCCTATGTGCAATGTTTCTACAAAATGATTCATACAATTTAAATACTGTAATTTAGGGTATTGTTTTATTATAAGTGGTTTCCAATTACAAGTATATTTCAGGGGCATGGGGTTTGATCTCAAACATTTTCACTTTACAGCTGCTCCAACATTTGCTAAACTGTCTGACCTACAGTCAAATCCATTGCAGAGTTATTAGTCACATAGCTACAATTTCCAGTTTAATATTGTGTCTCCTCATTCCACAAAGTTATCATGTCGTATACTGAGGACCTCTCTTACTGGCTCATGGTGCCTGACACAAGGACACTGACAGAAACTCCTCAGCGTCCTGAGGGCCAGACTTTCTGCGGGATGCACTTGTTCCTTTGCTCCTCGCAGCCTGACGAACACACTCTGGGGAGATCGGAGACCAGACAGAGAAAACCTCCTGGGATTGTCACTATGTTTCTAAAACTGTTCTTATTTTTGCACCCTGGCAGTGTCCAAGGTGCCCGTGGTTCACAGACATGTCATGATGTAGAAATATTTATTTATTTATAGTTTGCATAACTAATGCTCTCGAGTGGCTAATAACTTCTGCACAAAATACGAAAGAAATACTGACTGAGGAGCATGTTACAAGATAACGATTTAAAAACATTTTTATCTTTCTATAATGTCTACTTTGTGAGCAACCAATATCAGTCACTTTACCCGACTTCCAAAGACTTAGAGATCCTTTCACATGATGACCAAGTGACTGCTGAGCATCTTAAAGCATTATGGGAAGGTCAAGCTGCTTGTGTTCAAGGATCAGAAGAGATTCAACCATGACAAAGCTTTTTTTACTCTCACCAACTTTGGTCCAGTCCATGCAACTGGTTTCTGGTTTTAAGCTGTGGTTGTAAAGATCAATGGTTCAATCATCTTATGAAAAGCAATTTATATATATTTTTTATCTTCATGTCAGTCTTTAGGCAGTTTTTATTCCAAAGGAGTGGCACTTTTCTATTCATACTGCTCTTTGAATAAGCTTCTCTTCCATTGCACATTTAAGTTCACTACTCATGTGGCATCTGGTTTGTAAGAGGCAAAGTGGACACTGCCTCCAGCCACCATCTCCCATTACTTTCTGATGGTAGTGATTTGGATGCAATCTACTACACTCTGCCGTGTGCATGTGTGTAGGTGTTGTGTGTGTAATTTCTAATAAAGACGTGATAGATTGTGGTGTGCAGCCATTTTGTGTGAGATGGACTGAATCTAAGAATTGCAGCCCCTGCCTCTTTGATTCTGTCTCTTTGTTTCTACTTCACTCTTTCCATCTCACAAAAGCGCCTGCAGGAAAGGAGGAATCTCCTCAAATGGTTATTTATCTACATCTCATTCTCTCTTTACCGCTACCTTTCTGCTCTCTCGCAAAGCAGGACATATACACACAACCTCAGCAACACACACTCACACAGGCAAGGTATTTTTGGGTTGTAAATCCAGCACCAACTGAGAGGCTGTCACTTGCCACACCAGATGAATAAAGAGAGCGTGTGTGTGTGTGTGTGTGTGTGATGTGAGTGTGTGTGTGTGTGTTTGAAAGCATGTAAACTGGGTGACTGTGTGTGTTCAGGATGATGGGTGTCAAATTTATGGCTTTCAGTTTAATGAAGTGAACAATAAGGTCACACAGAGAAAATTATGAGAGGAAACGGGGAAGACGCATTCAGTTTATTATAGAGAGGTTAGTTGATAGGTAGGTAACAGTTTCTATCTGTTTGTATTGGATATTGTGAGAGGGCAGCCCATAAATGGTTTGGATATTAACTGAAGTGAGTCAGGCTAAATACAGGTAAATGAAAGGCTGAATATTTTACTGCCTCCCCTACAATTGATGGAGGCAAACCTTTAAATTTAATAATATATCTGAAACTAAATTCCAATCAAACTCCACTGCACATCATGAAAACATGCAATTTAAAAATAAAAACAAAATCAGTATTTCTGGTGGACATATAGAGAAAGTTGCACCGTACAGAAGTCCTCTGTTTTTTTGTCACATTTTAATATTACAGATTAAGTGATTTTTTTTTTTCTGAATAATTTGAGCTGAGATAAAAGCCGTTTTAAAATGATTTCGGATAGGCCAAGCAAGCGGTCCACACCAACGTGACCCAATGTGAAAAGAAACTAACCCCTAATCCTAATTCTTGCCATCAATCATTTGCAATAAGTCTTTTCTGCCAAGTAGAAAGAACCAAAAATTCATTCAGACATGTAATTGTGTCAATTCAGTCACATTAAGATTTTTTTGTGCATGGAAAATCTGTTTAGGTCAAGCCACTGCATCAAATCCAAGTACAAACTTTGACTAGGTCATTCAAAAAACATTTTATTACTTACTGATGTGACATTTCTTATTATACAGCTGCATAAAGAAAATACACTTGACACTATGTTCAAGAACTCATCCCAAGACATTCTCATTCAGGATTTTCTCATCTACAGCAGAATTGATTGTTCCATCAATTCATTCATGTCTTGGAAGCCACAAAGCAGACCCAGGCCATCACACTAACACCACATGTTTATGATGACCTGCAGTGCTATAAATGTTTCATGCCAGTGCCTTCATTGTACTCCTCTTCCACATGTTCTTTGGGTCTTGAAAAGGCTTAGGATATTAGTCAAGGTATTTTGCAAGTGGTACTACCTGAGTACACTGTGGGAGAGTGAGGTCCTTGCGTAGTCAAAGCATCAGCTTTGTTTGCATTTCTGCTCCAATGTCAAAATTATTCCCAGTGCTGGCTGGACTGGGCCAGTGCTGACACAGAGCTCATGGTGTTCATGGGCAGGACCTAAAGGCGACGTTGTGGTAAGGAGTGTGTCTGGTTTGGAAACTTGGATGGGAAGATGCCAAAAGAACTACATAATCTGAAAAAGGTAGAGGGTGTAGCAGGGTAAGAGTCACCTCCGAGTCCGATGACATGGTTTGTGATGGAAAAAAGTTAGATCGCTCCATCCAGGTCAAGGGCCGAGCTCTGCCTCTAGCAGAGAAGCTTAAATATTGATAAATCTAGCTCATGAGTAATGGCAGGAAGTGAGTGGTGGATAGATTGGGATCTCTGAAGAAAGACACTCCTTTGATCTCTCATACCGAGGAATGAGGTGTGCCAAAAGTGCAGCTTACAATCTTCTGAATTTATCATTCCATCTATGTTCCAACACTCACCTGGAGTCATGAGAAATGGATCATAAGCCAAACAATACAACCCTGAATAGAAGCAACTATTGAGTTACTTTTGTTGGGTTACAGGCTTTAGTCTTGGCGAGCAGTCTCCTCTGGTGAGAACAGAATAGAGCCACTGGTTGTACAGACAGACAGACAGATCTTTCAGTGACTGTAACAAACTCCACTTCCCATAGGATCAATCAGAGATTTCATATTTTTATTTTTTTTCTACCAAAATGGCAATTTTTAGTTACAGCTCACTCAGTTGCCACAGCGCTACCATTTTAAAAATATTTCTGTGAGAAAATTAACATTCAACATTCAACTCAAAACAATTTACCAGGAAATCCATAAGGTAACGCTTAAAAAGCAGTTCAGAAAAATGTGCAAAAGTGTCATATCAAATAGAGGCCGACAAAAATCAATGCACACCACCTCTGTGCTGAATCTCTCCATACAAGTGAATGGAATGTCATTGTTATGACGATCTTCTGAGTATGTGGTTTTTCTCCTCGAAATCTCTTTGCATCATTGTAAAATGTGGCCACAGGCACAAATACCCTGAGAAAAGTAGAAACGGTATGACTGAGTTTTTTGACAGATGCACACATATTTTTGCACATTCGATTAAATTTGCTGGCATGAGTTTGGTTTGACCTGCAAGAGCCAGAGAGTGTTTGCAACAAGAAATCATATCGGTAATGCTCTTCATCTAAAAAAAACACCAAAAAAAACAAACCCACTATGCACCTCTAGTCTGGTTGCTGTTTATATGTCCATCTCTCTGCTACCAAACTACTAAAAATTGCTTTTGTGGGGATTCTTATGACAGTATATTTCTTCAGGACTACATTTTGAACACACACCGATACACATATAAACTGAAAGCAATTTAGCCTTTGCCATCTCTGCCAGCAATAATATAGCAATGACAGCTGCACAGGCTGGAGAGTCAACAGGGTTTGGGGGCATCACAGATGGTTTGATCCTCACACAAGATGGTATGGTATTCACTTGACTTTGACTGGAATTACTTAGTAAGTAATCTGAGGCAGTATTTGACATACTAATATTCAAGCCCGAGAGTATTACTGAGGAAAGCTATGCAATTCAGTCTTCAGCAGGTGCTTGAAGACGGTGGACAATAGAGCCATGAACAAATGAATTATCACAGACATGCTTTCATCCATTCAAAATCATGGCCTTCCATTTTTGACATTTTTTTTAATAGGCATGCATATTAGCAAAGACCATAATGTGACTGGGGTAAGCACTGTACAGTTATATGAAGAATGCTGCTTACTTTTACTCAAAGGCTTAAACCTGTACAGAATTGAGACCTATTCAGCAATTCCATCAATCGGCTTTTGGCAAGATCTGACTTTAATTAAAAAACTGTGATTTTCGTTATTTGTGTGTGTGTGTGTGTGTGTGTGCGTGTGCGTGCGTGTGTGTGTGTATATGTGTGTGTGTGCGTGTGTGTGTGTGTGTGTTGAACTTGAATTAGCTGCAGTTTCATTACAAATGTGTGCAAAGTTTGCAATTGCCAGGTTTCCATTAAATAAGAAATCAAATTAAAATCATACTTGAATAAACTTATTCACATAAGTCATTCAAAATCATGGTGGCCATGGATGTTAACAGTTACATGAGATATATTCATATTTTAGCCATGGCACTAACTCTCATCCATCAGCTGTCACAGGAGACGTTGGTGTCTTATTCAGACATTTCTGCAATAAACCCCGTATTCTTGGGAGCGGCTACCTATGTGGCATTTTGGGGAAATTGTAGTTGGGAATTTTACAGAAGATCAAAGGATTACACACAAATAACACACAATGTTTTTATGAACTGTGCAATGCTATGAGCTGCACATTGAAAAAAAAGGGGCTACTGGTCACAGTTATTCAATCTATATTTCAGCCTGATCTGAAATGGCTACATTGTGTTAAATAAACTTAATTAGTTCAGGCCCAATTATTAGATATATTCTGAACCAAGGAGACAGGAAAATAAGCTTCAACAGATTTTCTTTGCTTGAGATTCCAGCATGTCCCTATGTGAGGAAAAATCATATGAATGGTTATTTAAAGACGCCTCTACTGATCAAATGGTTTGCCTCGGATTTAAAATTGCAGCTAATGACACGAAACCTAGATAAATTTCAATTTCTATTTTTTTTTTTTCTCTTCCAGCAAAAAGTTTGTGAAGGACCAAATTACCTTCATCAATCAAGTATACACCCTACTAACTCTGAAATAGTTCCCTCCTCTCCATCTTCAATGCTGTTATTTACAGCTTCTCCACTGGCTCCAGAGCACACACCTGGATGGTAACTTAATATTTCTAAAACATATCCATAAAGTTAAAAAAAACAACAAAAAGTTTTCATTTACACTGAACATTTTTGAAAATTAAGTATTAAACTCTAAGCTTACGAATTTTTGGTGACATAAAAGAAATTGGACTTTGCAATTTGGTGCCCGGAAACTGTCCTCTGCCACTTTAAAAAGCTCCTGCTCTTTCCAACATTAAACCTTCAGTACGTCATCACAACAACAAAACCTTTCTACCATTCTAAGTGTTGGAGCAAGAAGTAGCTTATATTATCAGACTCGCAGTTCCACTAGGTGTTTGCTAGTTGCTACTGCTGCTTGTCTGCAGGAGAGGTGCTCTGAGAGCAAGTGTTTAGGCCCCAGCTACTTGTCAGACATGTGGGGACACAACTTTTCCAGACAATACTGGGGACAGTTTTGGCACTCTGCTCTGCACCATTACAGGGGGGTAAATTTAATATTTCAATTTAAAATGCTGTGTATTCATAAGCTGTGTGGAGAAAAATCATCATACCACTTACAAAAGGGATGGAAAGTTCAATCTGTGTGTAATTGATGTGTTCCACTTAATTTTTTTAAAGTAGCACAATTCACTAAGTGTTTATTAAAATTTGTTGAATGGATCTGTATTTTTAAACATTTTAGAAACGATCTGTTCATAAAAGTATTGATGTAGCTGAAGGTGGAAATTACTTTTTTTTAAAGAGTAGCTGTGGTAATTAGGGCTGCATCATTCATATGATTTAAAAAAGTAACTAAATAAGGCGCATGGAAAAAAAACTAGATTTCAGTGTTATTCCTGAGGACTGAGTAGTAACTGATCATATAGCATATGAACATGCAGTTAAAATAAAATGGCAATAGAATTGTTATTTGTTTTCAGTTCTATTCGACCAAATTCCGAAAGAGACCAAAAAATGATCTGCAAATTTAGAAACCCTCAAAACATCTTAGAGTTTCTTCAAACGACACCCTCGTAAACCAAACACATTCTGATATATTGTCTAGCCAACACATACCTGAAAGGTTCAAACAAAAAAACATGTATATAAAAAACAGGATAAAATAAAAATTCCTGTGGAAAGAAAACATTATGGGAGGCAATAGAAGTCTTTTTAAAAATCATCATGGTGGCAAGATCTTGAGATACCATCCACTTACTCAAAGGTCACCAGTTTGATCACACAAAAAGCTGCTAAGTCAGTCAGCATCCATGGATCATGTCAAAGGGAAACATATGCTGAATGTCACCCTGTTCTCTGTTTCATTTCACAGATGGCACAATACTAGCCCTCATTAAAAAAAAAAACTCTTATGTGCCTAAAAAAGGATAATTAAAAAAAAAAATCCTAATGATCCTTAAAAGGCAGAACATTTTGACATGCAAAGTGCTTGAGCAATAGCTAATTTAGTGTCACAAATATGGCCAAAACTTTGAAAGTGCATCATACGGTGTCTTCTCAGAGAGACTGTGCAGACATAGGCAGCTGCTCAGCAGAGCAGTGATGTGCTGCTGAGCAGGAGCCGTCGTCAGTCTGAGAGGATCAGGATGGCCTTGTCAGGTCCAACGGAGCTTGTTTTAAAAACAAACTACAACACATCACATGTTCACTGGAGGTGTCCAATTTACCCAATGAGAATTGAAAAGCTAATCTTGAATTGCTAGATCAAGCATATCTGGTAGTCAAGTTATTTTTCTCCTTTTCCATCTGCCGACTGGTAAAAACCAAGATACTTTACATTAGTAGATGGATTTATGAAGGGATTCAAATTCAGGTGTTATATCGCCAGAATTTGACATATTTATATAAAAGATTTAGACTATTCTTTAGTTCTAGCTTATTTATTATGGAAGATTATGTCTTAAACAACAAAAAATATCTCATAACAGAGGGAAAAAATGTCAACTTATCCATCATTTTTGGCATTTGTTAGGGAAAAATAAAACTTAGTCAACAAATAATCCCCTTTTTACAGATCTACTTGAAAATCAAAATGGACTGCAATTAACATAAAAGCTTGACGGTTAATGAATCTTAGCCGTACATTTGGACTTTTCCAAACTTACCTGATTGAAACTAAGTTTTTGTACTGAAGATTTGATCCACGTGAGAGAGACACTGGCAAAATGTTTATTGGTACAACCAATATACTCAACTCTGCTGCTCACCCACAAATGTGCCACCCTTTATTACAGGGGTGTCAAACTCGCAGAACAGGGATGTGTCCATTTAGACACATCCCTGGTCCTACACGGCTGAATCAAATAGTTAAATTGCCTCCGCAAGCAAAATTTTAAAGACTTGTAATCTCAAGTGAGCTTATTGAGTCGTGTGTTGAAATAGACGTCTAAAAGCCGTACAAATCGGCCCTCGAAGACAAGTTTGAATATTTCCTACAGTGTAATGCATTTGCAAAGTCAAAAAACCGCGATCGAAAAAAAAATGGAGAGTCTCTGCTACTGGCTGTCGAACTAAAAAGAGGTGACTCTATTGCAAGATGTGAGACAGGGGACAGGACGGGTGATGATTATTAATAATCTGGCAGGAGCATCTCCGTAGCACAGCTGGCTGTTTTAAACCAGTACCCTTCTGAGAAAACCCCAAAGGAAATCTGTTAAACAAGCAGGCTTACACCTATCAGAACACAGCAAAGGGCAAGGGCTGGCACAGCAGAGAGACTATGTTGCTGATGACAGACTTGTTACTTAGGAGTCAACCTTTTTGAGAATCATAAAATGTTTATAAATGTTATTATCACCTGTTCTGTGTGGATGAGAATGTATTCTACACATGTAATACCAATGATTTGCCAATTACTGATCAAATTATTTATATCCATTATTCTACAACTCAGGTAAGATTATGTCAGGTTTCATTAGGTTGTTTTTGTCACTGGATGTTATTTAGCTTGAGGATTTGCAGCCAATGAAATCCCACAGTTCAGACTAACCAGAAAATTTGCTAAAACCAGTCAATAGTGTAAGTAGCATTATTATCAGGTATTTTAGCTCTTCAAGCTGCAATTTCTTCACAAAATTTTAGATAATGCTCAATTAAAAATTCTGCACAATTTTTTGCAAATAATTTGGAGTTACATTCTACAGAAAAATCCACGACTAAGTGAATCCATGAATACTGAACCATGACCAGATGGGGTCCACTGTATATCAATAATAACCAAGAAAAAAGCTCAAACCATCACTCTGGTTAAATTAACTCAGATTAAGACTTCTGTTGTGGGACTTATTGTCTTAATGGTAACAGTCTAACTTTGTCTTATAAGTGTTTTGTGAAAGTGATCAAAAGCAGGTTTGTTGGTGGTTGTACATGTTCACTTCCTTGCTCATCATCTTTGGACAGTTTTGGCTGATTAATTGGAGAATCCAAATAAAAGTCTGTCACTGGTTCAACAATAATATAAGGCAACATTTGTACAAAGAAATAAAAGTGACCTGCAAACTGGCAGAAATAGGAGGCAACAACACGAGCGTATATAAGGTCAGGATTTTAAAATGAAGGACCTTGCATAAATGTATTTTATATTGCTTGTTTTCCTGCTTTACTGGGTTGTTAGTCACGCCGTTATGACTGATTGGTATATTTTAAGATTAGAACAAGGTGTCA
The DNA here is from genome assembly GCF_000485575.1 of Poecilia formosa. Classification (NCBI taxonomy): domain Eukaryota; kingdom Metazoa; phylum Chordata; class Actinopteri; order Cyprinodontiformes; family Poeciliidae; genus Poecilia; species Poecilia formosa. Next base: position 146,227 of record NW_006800108.1, read on the forward strand.
GATAGAGACGGTCCATGACGGATGGAGTTCAGAGTCGAATCTGCAATTCAAACAACAGACAGCGACACGTCTTGATTTGTTTTTGATCCGAAAGACAGATGGCTAAAATATGAAGACGATATGTAACCGGGAGAGAGATAAATCCTGCCACGTGTCAAAACTAGAGATTTGGAGGATCTTTTATACAAGTGAAGGTTGGCAGCAGATGCTTGAGAGTTCAGGACACGACTGAGGTGAAAACAGCTTTTATAAGCAATAGATAAATCATATGCAGAAAAAAAAACGAGGTGCAATATCATCCAGAAGATATGCAAAGTGTGAAGAATCGTACCATGTGCTGAACTTGTAGAAGCAACATAAAGCATTGCATAGCATAAGGGTTACCACTTTAGTCCAGTTGTAAGAATATCATATTTTTGTCAAATTACTTGTGAAGGCATCATCAAAAGTACTAAAATACAATTTCAAACATGCATATACAGATTTACATGATGGTTGATTGGCATGTTTACAAGACCAGCATAAATTGATAAATAAAAGAGGGCTGTCAATTGCCCTTTGGTATTGTTGACGAGTCTCATTCTTACAAAAGATATCGCTATGGCTACCAGCATAACTGTATGTAATAAAAAGAAAAAAATAGCAAAATACGGAAGCACAAAAACACAGTTTGTGTGGGAAGTAAAAAATGTGCCGCAATGGAAATCATACAATCAAATGTAAAAAAAAAAAAAATACCTTTTGTGATCAGCTTTTCATGGCATTTTTTTATTCATGATTTGATAGTTTATTTCTGGTAATTGATTTATAATAACGAAAGCTGCAAAACAACCTTTGGCATTTTCTACTGTGACGATATTACTCTGTTTGACATGTGTAATCCTTACTTCTCAAATAGATGTCTATAGAGTAAAAAATTACCTTTAACATTAAACTCTATATCAAGGTTAATAAAACAAAGACAATCTTACCTTACTGAGATTACAGTTTACTTTTTTAAGTATCTGAAAAAAAAAGACAATACTTCTAGAATGTGCCCAACACAATGAATCTGAAAGCGACTCTGTTCTGACACTGATCTGTTTGGTGCAACCCAACAAAAGAGCTATTGTGGTTAAAATTGCTGAAGAAGTTAGTATTGGGCGAGATACACCCGAGCATCACAAGAATGCTGTGTGTGGGACTCGATACACACTGAAATGAAGGGACGCTGGCAGAGGCAGTGCAAAGCAAAAAATTGATTGGAGATGAATTGAGAAGCACACCAATTTTGAGGAGTTAACTTGACCTGCAAAGTCTCCAGATCTCAATCTAATTGAGCAATTGTGAAACGTGTTGGAGAAAAATCTGTCCCACAGAAGCTTCATCTCATAACTTGCATGATTTAAAGGATTAGCTACTAGAATCTTAATGCCAGAAAGGCCAGTTTCCAACACACCATTAGGCAGATGGTTATAATGTTAAACCTCATTGGTGTAAACCGCCGTTCTCCTTCTTCGTGTCTCTATTGTTATTCATCTGTTGCACTTTAAAATTCTACTTCTGATCTTACTTCTATATGCACAGTGAGGATGCAGGGAGGGTAAGTGCAATCTTTACCAACTAAAGAAGGACCAATCTGTCCTGAGGCAAAGGGCCTGACCCTGACTTGCCAACAAAGCCTTTCCAATCAATGTCATGAATTTGTTGTGAAATATTAAAGAAACATATTCCACCTTCACTTTCTGAGGCGCTATTTTTTTGTTGTTGTTGAAAAAGGCACTGTTTGAGAGAAGAAGGAAACACCTGAGCACACATTACCCATCAAACTAATTCAGTTTGTTCATATGTAAGAAATCCAAATCATATTTAGTTGCATTTCCTTTACCCTTCTGTTTTGTTTTGAATAAAACCTTGCCAGATTCCCATCTCGCACCTAGGATTCTGACTGGGTTCAGTTAGAATAGCGCGGGCGCGCGCGCGCGTGTGTGTGCGTGTGGTTTAACGGGTGTGTACAGGAGGGAGCATCCTTGGGGTACCAATCTATTGGAATTCATTGCTCCAGGCTGCATGTCCTCTACTTGTTCTCCCACACAAACACACCCCCACATACAAACAGGACCGCTGCGTCTTCCAAACGTGACCAAGCATATCAGCTATTATATGAAGCCAGGGGACCTCCGTCTGTGGCCAGCTATTACGTGTTTGGCATGGCCTCTACTATTAAACAGATACAATGATGCTTTTTAATAATAATAATAATAATAATAAAGCATTATTCCAGTTTAGTTTTATATTAAAAGCGTTCATTTTGTCTGTCAAAGCTTATGCACTTTCTCCAGCAGGTTGAAGACTATTCATAATATACTTATCCATGCGGATAATCTTCGTGGTTTTTAACTGTTTAAAACACAAATCTTATGTTTTTATTTGTTTTATTTTTATTTTTTTTTTTGTATAGGTGCCAGTAGGAATTAAATCAAGATGCCGTTTATTATTATTATTATTATTTACTTCTGTCATGGACATAACCTGTAATCTTATGACAATTTTTCTGTTTACAGCGGTAATACACAAGTACTTAATGATGCGTTATGCAAAACGTCCTGCAAGGTATGTCTCACCAATCAACAGGGGTCTTTGTAATGCCCCAGGCGGTTGGACAAGGGGGTTAACTTCTTCAATAATTCAAAGCAGCATGTCATATATTTGACAGCAACGGGGAGAATTTGATCCATTCCTCGAGCAAAAACCTTGGCAGTTTGTTGCTTTCTCCCATTTTCCACAGATGAACAATTCGGTGTCTTTAAATTGAGATATACACCCTTGGGTACCCTGTGGCTTTACATCCAGTCTGGAGTGTTGACAGAATGTTGCAAACATGAATTAACATGCTGTGTATGCACACACATTTCTCAGGGGACTTGTAAATGAAATCAGTATGAATAGACATTTTAAGCTCGCTCCACGTTCACTAAAAATGTTAAACAAAAGGTTTACAATTTTTAGTTAAAGTGAGGATGTTCATTTATTTTTTTTCTCTATGGGTGTGTTCACACTGCAGCCTGAAGTGACCCAATTCCGATTTTTTTTAACGTAATGCGACCTGTATCCAATCTTTTCATGGCAGTGTGAACATCACAGGTCGGATTCTTTTTCGAATGTGACCCATATCCGATACGTATCCGATTCAAATGCGACCTAACGTCCAGGTCGCATTCATCTGAACTGAACGTCACTGATTCTCAACAAATCTCACTATTCCGCGTCCTGATACGCGCAAGTGGGAAGAAAAACAACAACCATGACGGAGAATAATGATGATTAAGTTGTTAATATGCTGCTCCGGCCGGACAACAACTTCAAATATGTAAGCTAAGCTCCACCGTTAGCCTCCATGTTTACTTCCGCAAACACTGAGCACTTCTTCTTTTTATGGCGGTGGGCAGAACACTGAGAACCTCTAGTGTGCATGCAGGACACTTTTATGTCGTTTGCCCGTTCACACTGCAGAACGCATACAGGTCGCATTTACTGGCAGTGTGAACGGCCCCGGCAAAAAAATCGGAATTGCCAAAAAATCGGAATTGAGTCACTTCAGGCTGCAGTGTGAACGCACCCTAAGCCTTTGCTAGTGACAGTATAGCTAAAAGTAACCCTTTTTTATCTGTTATTTCTCAAGATGTTTCAGAAATATGTAACTGCTTTTTAAACTGTATGCATATTAAAGGTTTGTGTGGCCTCAGGTCTTTACCATGTAATAAGTCAAAGGCAGCATGAGACAACACTCAGCATATTTCATATTGATGCATACTGCTGTGATGTTTGTCAAAAAAAAAAAAAAAAAAAAAACGACATACAAATCAGAACGGTTTCCTCTTTGTTGCCTCTGCTTATTTGTTTACAGTTACAAAAGGTTTACCTTTTAAGAAGTGCTAATATGTTGGTTCATATCCTTCTGTTCTTATAAGCAGCAATTGGTGAGAACTTGTAAATTAAATTCTCACAGCATGATGACATAGGCATACAAACTAATTATTCAACTTAAGCAGCATTACCGATGCATGCTGGTGTGTGACATTTAGCTCTAATTTAGTACCGTAAAATGGAAAAAATCACAAGATCTTGCAAGGTTTTACTTAGATTTTATAATTTAATTTCATAATTTCCTTAACATTAATTCTAAGGAAGTTATAACTGGGCTTGAGCGTTGAAAATACTTCAAAGTCCAGTTATTTTTCAATATCTTTTCCTGTAAATGAATAGCCTTTTGGGGGGCTAAAACATACCCCAGCTTTGCGCAAAATTCAGACCCTACTAATTTTTGTTTTTGCATTTCAGTGAAATTAAAAATGAGCATGGCCAAATGGCTCAACAGTGCCCCCTTAACTCGGTTACGCTGTCGTGTTCAACATTAGAAAGTCTGCACAAAGATAGATCCCTTTAGAACAGCGGTTCTCAAATCCAGTCCTCGAGAGCTACCGTCCTGTAACTTTTAGATGAATCCTCACTCCAACAGACCGTGATCAGCTCTGAACAGGGCTTGTAACGAGCCATTGATTTGATGGAGTTATGTCCTGAAACCAACAGGAAGTCGGCCATTCTGGACCAAAGGGCAATTTACTTATAAAATTTTGACAAGAGATTAGAGATTTTGATACATCAGCTCCAGATTTGGTCAGTGTCCTCTTAATGCACCAACCAAAGCCAGCATTTTTTTTTTTTCATGCAATTGAAGGGTACTTTTTTTCATTCACTGTTAAAATCTAAATAGATAAGTTTCTGCAACTGTCAGACCATCCTACCATGGCATCAAGAACTCTCCTACATTCAAAGTCACTTAAATTGTAATTCCCACCCCCATTATGATGCTCTTTGTGAACTTCACTCGTCTTCACCACATCTGGGAGCATTAGCAAATGAGTTGCAATTATGTGATTTGCCGACTCCATTTAAACAGGTTCCTCTAATGTGGCTGCTGAGAGCACATTGAAATACTTTGTCTTGCGTCCTCCCAAAACTCAAATATTTGAAGTACTGTGTGTGCTTGCGAGCTTCATAATTAAGCTCTCAATTATTTGGCAAAACTTACAAATGTGACACACACACAGCATCTTTATTTTAGCAGATTACAATGTACGTCTTTTTTTTTTCTTTCTGTCAGCTCCAATTTTATAAAACAAGGTAAAAGAAAAACAAAAATCAAAGTCTAAAAACCATACCAAAATTCAAAAACTGAAAATGTTAAACAAAATCTTAGCACAAAATATTTAAATCATGATCGTTAGATTTGTATATTATTGGAGTATGTAACAATTCTCCCATACTTTTAAAAGTCACAAGGTAACAGTCATATTTATCGCACTTGCATTGTAAATCGCTCACACTGAAACTTAGCAGGTGAATATCAAATATTACAAAGTATCTCCTTTCATCTAACCTCGTGGAGTTGGAGTTGTAGTGTATCTGTAGGTGATTAGCAGAGCTTTAACATATCTTCACTGACATGTCGAGTAGCAAAACAACACTTCTGACTTCATTTATGTAGTTAATCTCAATCTTTTTAATGGCCTTGTAAAGAAGCTGGCTTTATAATAAAACATTTAACGCTATTGCCTTTCTGCAAAATGGCAAATGCAAAATGTTTTTGAACATTACACGCAAACATGCACGTTAAGTCTTGACTTACTTGTCAAATTAGTTGATCCTGTAATACCCCAGTGACCAGTCCAGGTTACATTTCATTAGGCAGGTACTAAAGTGTGTTGCAAAGGGTTTTTGCTTCCCTTTGCATTTGTCTCAATACAACAACAGATTCTGTTGCATTGGGATTTTAATTTGACTTTTATGTGAAATTCTTCGCAGGTAATCCTTTTCTGTGGTATCTTGATGCTACCAGTGGAAAGTCTTTTTGTTTTGTTTTTTACTCGTCTTTGCAAAGTGCTTTCTTTTTGCTTCTTTAATTTCTCAAGAGTATTCATGTTCATATGTTTGTTTTCAGCAAATAAACTGTATGCTTGGTGAAGTTTAGATTAAGAGACAGGCATCAGTGACTCAGTGTCCTTGGAATTCATGCAGCACAGATGATATAACAGATGATGTATGTTTTGGATCAGAATAAATCTTTTTTTTTTTTCTAGTTTGATATACGTTTTACTGATAAACAAAGCTTTCTAAGATGATCCTTATTTGCTGGATGTCAGACAAAGTGAATGCAAATAACTTACTGGATATAAAGCTCAGACCTTTTATATGCTGTATTGATGAAAGACAGTAAAGGAATTATCCTCAACCCGTCTAAATCAGCCTGGAAGCAAAACAGGCAAGTATAAATCTAGACAGTGGCGTAGAGGCTTTTACATAAAGTAAATCTAATGTCTCCCCACAGATTGGATGAAAATATTCAACATTTTAAAGCAGGCAAGTGTTATCAGGCAACATTTTTCAGAACTGTTATTTCAACGTGTTTTTATTTGATGTGGTCAGACTTAGAAGATTTGACAAGTTAGTTCTTATTTCAACCCAGCACATGTCTGTGTCAATCGACTCGTTATAACCAACTGGATTTATCCGACCTTTTCCTTCAGTCCGTCCACGTAGTTTTGCTCTACAAGTAACTTTTTGCCCATAAAACCCATCTGTCAATCTGAAGCCCAGCTCTACCTTTCCTCTCTACGCCATAAATATTTCCATGGTATTTCAACACGAATTTGCTTATGAATGAAATGTGTTTTCTTATAATGTCAATCAGATGTCCACTCATTTATCAGCAGTCTCGCTTGTTGAGCTCCTTCAATGTCATTTTTCACTGCTTTCCTAATGCATAGCAGCAGCTGTGGTGACATGCAGCGACATGCAGTGCATGTGCCACATTACCCTTTTCTAACCTCCCCGCCTGCCTGAGCTGTTTGTTTACAGAGGGGAATCTGAATGAGTTCATTGTATCCTAATGCAGGGCTTAAAGGTCTTAAGGGCTGCAAGCCCCTGAAAAACAAGTAAACACGAGTGCATTAATTAGTTAATGTTTTGATGTGTGAAGAAATGTGATTGAGACGTTCTAGGGCACGAAACGGTCATGAACCGAGACATGCAGGTTTATGATCAGAGGGCATACATAAATGAGAGGCAAATTGCCAAGGGCTTTCTCTATCTGAGAAATATACCTTGCAGAGGTTTTGAGTTGGAGGACAAAAAAAGAAAATATGTAATAATATAGCTTCAAAATGTTTTATTCCTTGTATTATGTGTATTTCGATTGAAATAAGTAGACAATGGATCAACCAAACATAGCTTAATTGATACAGAGCTAACTTTATATCTACAAAGTGTTGCTAACTTGGTTTACAAAGAGAAATGGGGGATTGAATGATTCAAAATGTTTTATTCTTTGTATTATGTGTATTTATTAAACAAAGAGTATGATGGCATGCTCTTCAGCATGCCATCGCGTTTGGGCATAGACTTCAACTTCTTATGTGTGGCCTTAGACTTTGCTTTGCATTGGTTACTTGAACAACTATCTGTGTGCATAATACAAGATACAAGAAAAAAAGGTGGGCCTAATTGCATGTTTGAGTTTTTTCTATTAGTGTATCAAAATGTTCTCCAAACTCAGTAGCTAACCCTGTAAAATTACATTCCTTGTTGCTGGAACAAAAGAAAAACCAGTATCAAATCTGTAACATTGTCTATATGCATAATAGCTGGCAGTTTTCATGGAGGTTCAGTTGGGACAGGCAAGCTTTGGTTAGTAGGTCAGTCAGTCCATCTAACATGCTTTTGAATTTAGGAGCATTTTAATTCACACATTTTAGAAGAAGAACACTGCTGAAGAAAAAATAAAAAAAATCAGCAATAATGTGAAAATGAGACACATTATAAGTTCTTGGATATTGAAGTTTCGCTGACATTGCTGCTGCGTGTCCCCCAACAATATATATTTCAAAATGTGCGGCTCGATCCTATGAGGGGTGCTATTACTTTTCTTGGCATTTCAAGTAACCATGGTGAAGCAAGTACCGAAAAGCATGCCAAATTCAAAACAAATTCTAACTGGCACTGTTTTGTTGTCAGACTCAAAACAGAGATAAAATTTTGTCTGCCCCTCTGTCTCTCACTCACACATGACAGTTTTCAGAGAGAATCACCATAGCAATAGAACACCGAGGAGAGCAGATAGGTAGAGAACTTCAGAGATGGTAGAGCAGAATGTTAGAACTACAGAGATGCCACCTGGACTGAACACTTAATATAGATAACATGGCAGAAGAGCAAAAAAGTAAATAAGTTCATATGACTCATGAAACTTGATGCTCCTAAACAGACAGTAACTTTGTGCAGTCAAAATAAGAGCATCACATTTTATGTTTTTTGAACAATAACGGTATTTGTTTGTCTGCTGCTAAGAGATGAGTACATTTTCTGGCAACAAAGTGCTGCGAAGTGTACATGTGATTTATACTTTTGCAAAATTGACCAACTCTAAATTTGTTGTGTCTAAGCAGATTTTATAAACACAATCTCCTATGTTTATAAAACATAAGTTTGGTGTTAAGAGATGAGTGTTCTTTTGTTTGTTTGTTTGTTTGTTTGTGTTTTTCTGGTAACAAACTCCCACAAACTTTACATGAGATTTTTACTTGTGTTGAATGTCTGTTTTATAATATATTTACTACCAATGACAAAAAAAATAAATAAATAAATAAATATTTTCTCTTTTCTGCAAATCAACTTCACCAATTGCAGGATTCTTAGATATAAGTGGTATTTCAAAAGAGCAGAGGGAATCTTATGTTTTTTGAACAACAAGAATATTTGTTGTTAATCTGTTGCTAAGAGACGAGCACAAAGTAAACATCTGATTTTTACTGTAGGAAAAGTTAAAATCAGAAGGCAGTGCAATGACATTAGTACAAACATTAGCAGGCAGTGCCTTTTCCCTAAAATAAGCTTTTTACCTTTTTCTTATTTATTAACTTCATTTAGCACACTGAATGGAGGAGGTCAATGTAAGTCAACATGCTAGTGATGCCTCACATGCCACTGGCAGCATTTAGGCTAACATTAGCATTTTGGCTAATTTAAACTTACACACTAATTTTAACATACTAAATGGAGTAAGTCCATGTTACTCAACATGTTTGTGACTCTCCACATACTATTGAGTACACTGTAGCTTACTTTAGCGTGGATGCTAAATTTTTAGCATCAGAACGCTGGGTTCCAACCAAAAGGCACACTTTGGTAGGCCCAGTTAAAATTTCTTCAGAAATGTTCTAGTTTTCCTCTCATTATTCAGCCCCCATGGCGATAACAATTAATCTTTGAAGTGGATAAATGAAGAAAATATTAAAATTTACAGTTTGGAGCAAGAATCTTGTTCTGGAACAATTGAACAGTTTTACTAGGAGCAACGAGAGAAGTTATTGTGCAAATCTGGTTCATATTTGAAAAAGATAATGAAAAAAAAAGAACTTAAAGTAAAATTGAGTGTGGATTGGTAATAAAGTAGCATGCAAGTTTGTATGCAATATTTTATTTTTCTCTACACCAAAATGCATTATTTCAGTTTTTCTTTTTCCACCAACCTGCTGCAGCTTGTGTCAGTTTTGTTGTGCTGACTCCTACCTGACTGCCAACATCAACTAAGAGGACAGAGCCTGGGAAAGACCACAGCAACTGTCTTTGTGACAAAGCCTGGATTGACAGCGTTAGAGGTAGGGATGTTGGCAAAACACTCTTCTAATGGGTGGAAACACCCGCTCTCTCCATCCCCACACCCATGACAAGCCGTCAGTTCAGTTCAGTAGAGGACCGTCGGCCATGACTCATTTTACGGAGGAATGCCAAAGAGCCCATCAGGCATTAAGTTTGCCAGCTACAAGCTAACCTTAAAATGCCACTTCAGAGCAAAAGCAAGAGAATCATTAAATGATGCCAACCAGGAGGATGTTCATCCATGAATGTTTCAATTTTAGAGCTAAACGCAGTCTAGGAACATATAAAATTTCATTATATGACTTTCAAAGGATGCAAAAAGGATCAGAAAATAGAATATGAAAAAAGTAATTATATTTATAGATGCTACAAACTTCTATAAACAGACGGTTATAGCTACAAATGAGTATCCATATTTCTAGTCATCCATTCACTCATTAATCCTATACAATCAGTTTGCCTGTACATTACTCTTCTAATTATTTGTATGTCAATTCATCCATTTATTTATCAAATGATCTGTCCATCCCAAAGTCTGATCACTGTAGAAGTATCACTTCATGGTGAACTGTTGTATTTATATTTATTTAAAATGGGCTAAAATGAACATGTGAGCTTTTGAAATTTAAGGCTGAAGAAGGAATAACATTTCAAAAAAGGGAAAAAAAAGTTTGGCAAGTGCTTTAATATGTTATATACATTTTCAATCTGTCAAGAGAAGCTTTGTCTTGGCAGACTTTAAAATGAAGTGTTTTCCAATACAGTACAGCTCAAAACTACATGTGTCATGCGGCAGAAATCAAAAGAAATTAGTGCAACACCTGTCATAACAGCCATAACTTTGAGCAGTGACAGGAAATATGTAAAACCTGGAAATAAATCTAGCCATTTACTGCTGATGGCTTGACATTTGTGAGCGCTCCGATACTTACTGCCATCAGCTCATTCCGATGTTTTAGTTAATGTTAGATTTTTATGGCCATCACAACAGTGACCTTGGTTCTTGTTAGAGTCTCACTTGTATAAAAAAAAATATGGATGCTGACAGAAATAAGGCAGATGATAACTTTTCCCTCTTGCAACTTGATGCTTTTATGTTTATCTGCCAGAGTATGACAAATGATATAAGCACCGAATGTCAAAAAAAAAGCCTTCTGTGAAGCTTTTCATGAAGAAGGGAGTGCATCTCTGAGACTGTCATTAAATAATCTCCTGAACAAAGTATCAACTCTTGTGTGACCAAATAATAGGACTTGAAAACGTTCAAATCCTACATAAACAGCAAAGGTTTATAACTTATTCTAAACTTAACCTCCCTAGGGCCAAAGACAACATGCAGGGTTTCTACAGTTTGAATAAAAGTAAAAAGTGCCTAGGCCCCTGCTTGATTACATCCCATGGGAACTTGTAACACAAAATTCACTCATGCAAAAATGGAAAGTGGATAGTATACATGGTTTCTGACTGAGCTACAAGTCCAGCACAAAGTGCCGTACAGAAATTTCAGTGGGTTTATTCTGCAGAGTGGATCAAACTGGTTTAGTCAATACAAATTTCATGTAATCTGAAATCAGACAGCCGCCGCTCTTAGCATCACTCCTGTTCATGCCATTGATTTTTCAGGCGAAGCAAATGGAAGTTTATACTTAAGAAAAACCTCTGCATGCCAGCTTGCGTCTTAATACAGTCCAAAACGAGTCAAGACTGGCTGGTGGAAAGAACGAGTGGACCGGGAGGAAATTTCATTCTATGCAGCCCTTGTGGTATCACAATGCATTACGGTGCCGTCCAACAGGAATGATAATGAAATCAAATCATTTTTTTTATCGCAGTAGCAAAATCCAACTACTGTGAACAAGATTGGAAAAACACAAGCTATGAGGACTGGATTTGGCAAAAACGAAAATGTATGATTAAGGTACCTGCCATCTTACTGAGTAGTCTTCACCACGGAAGGCAGCTTTCATCTGGTTACTCCGAAAGCCCCATTCAGTGTGCCACAGTAACCTGATGAGTTTCCATTTATGTTTTCTTATCAACAGTCCTTAAAACAACTTCTTGTCTGGTTTTGTTGAATTGTGTTTACTCAAAGGCTATGCATTTCTCAACAACTCTGAGTCCTTCTCTGCAAACTACCCAGGACACAACTGAATGTCGTCAGCCTGATCAAACATTTTTGGATGGTGCATTTGCTGCTGAAGGACAGTCCTGGATACAACACGCTATACCTCTCAGCCAAAAAATAAGCATAAAGTGCTTACAATTGCAACTAACACTAACCTTTGAAAATATATAAAGCAACACTATTTGATTGGGTGTGCATAAGACTGACGTGACTCTGTCATAAACATGACATAACACCTGTCATGAACATGAAGGAGTCTTTATGAATGTTTATGACTGTTAAGAAATGTTATTCGGTAAATAATGACACTTTCAAGGCAAATTTGCTCTGAAGGTTGCTTTAAAACTCAATTAAAAGTGCCAACTTTGCATTATTTTGGAAATAATGACACTTTAATGCAAAGTTGGCACTTCTACTGGACTTTCAATGCAACTTTTAGAGCAAAAATATGACCAAATCAACCAAAGGACAAAGAAAACCTCAGTAAAAAAAAAAAAAAGGCTAGAAGCCTAATGCCCAGAGATAACACCAGATTGTTAATAGAAATAAGAATATGGTCTTAATAATTCACCTGGTTGAATAAATAAAAAGATGAGAAAGAAAGAGAAACAATCAAAGATCTCTATCTTTGTGCTCCATCCTTGTAAAATGCTACTGAAAACTCGGTGCCAATCTATTGGCAAATCATGGCTGTTCAAAGTGTTAGCTGCAGGCATACCAATAGCATGGTATTGATTATTTTGCAAATAAGCAAGCTTATTTCTTACCATAGGATTTTTTTCTCTCACAAAATGAACTGACTCTAGTTAAAGTTAGGATTTTTGGCACGTTTTTCAGTTTCAAGTTATACCACTACAATTACAAATTTTCTTTAAGGCTTTTTAAACGCCTTCTGTCAAGTCCGACTGAATTCAATGAACCGTAAGTCACACGAGCTATCAAGTTCTTGTAGTGTGGGAGGAAAATTCATTATTGTTTATCAAAAAGATATAAAAATGCTCTTTATATGTTTTTGTGTTTATAACTTTGCAAAAGATAAGGATTAAAAATAATGTTGTAGTCCGTAAAACCAGCACGCAGCACTTGTACTTAACAGGACAAACCTTTGCAAAAGTTAATTGTTTGAGAGCTAATTGGGAACTTTTACTAGTGAGACAAATTTCACAGAGAAAGTCTGTAGGGATCAAAAAAAAAAAACAGAAATAGGGTTTTCTAATAACTTTTGAAATAAGGGCACAATTGTATATAGGTCTTTAATTAGCCAAGACTCTTGGATCAAGGGTAGGTTTAATCATGAAAAAATTAATTACAGTAACCTAAAAAGCGTTTGTACTACCTAGACAGTCTTTCATTACATTTCAAGCATTTGTTAGAATCCTTTCATCTCTGATTCAGAAGACCCAGTTTTTTCTTTCTTTATTCAACTTCTGGTGTTCAGACAGAGGTGGATTTTTTTTTTGCCAAAGGGGAAACGATGTATAATTAAAATAAGGAATATTCCAATTTCATATTAATTTCAGCACATGGTAGAGATCATTACATCATATATGATGTGGTTTTTATTTAACTCCTAAGAAACTGGAGCATTTAAGTTTCTTAGCCTTCCTAAGTCATCCATGCCCCCTTAACTTTTCCTTTTTTGTCAATTTGCCATCACAAACGTCAATGCATTTAAGATTTTACAAAAACTAGTGCATATGTTTTGGGAAATGGAAGTAACGTGTGCATCATGTTCTCTTATATTCTACTTTTTCAATAAAGATTAGGAAAATAAATACTTTGTAAAATTACTTTTTGCTGCAGTTACAGGTGCAAAGATTCCACACATTCAGAGGCTGAAAGTTTTACCCATTCGTATTTCCAAAATACCAAACAGGCTCAGGAGGTTTAAATAGAGACTCTGTGTAAAACTCAGTCATTAGGTTGGGTTACTCTGACACATGAAACTGCTTTTATCTAAAATTTTGCAATATTCAGTCTTTTAAAGTTTATATGAAATCCTATTTAAATATAAAAACATCTAACTATCCTTTGTAATCCTCTCAGAATCCATCCTGAACAGATAATTTTATACACTAAATCTGCATTTATTTTTTTCTTCAGGAAAAGCAAGTCAACAGTTTTTGTTTTCTTTTAACGAGAGTCTGACCTTGAACACATTTTATCCTCTGGCTTGTACAGTTGTACCGATTTGTTTAAACCACATTACCTTATGTGTTGTGAACAAGTGTTTGATTATTGAAGATACACACAGAGTCACATAGATGAACATTTCTTTAATACCGCTCAATCTCTGACGCAATTCAGGAGTTTCCTGACTGACTCTTGTTTCACATTCTTCTTTTGGCTTCTAAATTGGTTGCTGCCCTTACTTCCATCTTTCAGGCTGCCTGTCTCTGTCTGTGTGCATGTCTTTCCTCATTATATTCAGTCAGTTAACTAAGATGTAGATCAGGGCCATCTGCTCTCCTTGCAGCCAGATCGGGAGAAGCGGAGACAAACAGAGATAAAGTGAGAAACATAGAAAGAGGAAGGTCAGAAGAAGACTGCAGCATGTGTGTAAGTAAAGACATAGAGGGAAATGGCAGCACATGCCACAAGGAGCGAGGGGAGGCACGGCAACAGAGTGAAGAATAAATGTAGATTGAAAAGAGGGAGAAATGAGGATTATAAATTCATTTACCCTTTAGCAGCTGTCCTTTACATACATCACATTGTTTTCCAGTTGTCTTGTGATGTTAAAGTAGGAGAGAGTTGTCAGCTTTTCAAAAATAAATGACACTGCGGCATAACAAAACTGAGAACGCATCTGAAAAGACGCTCGTGGTTCTGCCTAACAAACACAAATGGTCTCAGTAACATGAACAGTGATCCCTGAGACCTTTGCGCGCTGCTCACAGTTCACATCAGCAATCTGCAGAGTGTTGGCTGTGACTGAACCAAACCTGTGAGCACAATGAACTCCGGGAACACACTGTTCTACGGTAATTCATCTCAAGAAACATTACCTCTGTAAATCAGTCTTATCTCGCACACTCTGATATTGTTAATTAACACAACTTACTGCACTGGTTTTCAATATTTCCAAACAAAATAAAGTGCTGAATGCCTTAAGTTTCCACTACTGCACAATAACATAATGACGAGATGGAATAAGAGTGTGCACAAATCAGCCTTCTCAGGCTTTAAACTTTTGCAATTACTTATCTGAAAAGTCTGGCATGGATCAGAACATAACCTCTTCTACTTTTATTTAGCAAAATAAAATCTAGTTCAACCAATTAAATTTGAGGTCACCCAATTAGCAAAATATCCCCGGCTAGCAGTAAGTCCAGTTGTTTTGTGAAGGCGTCAGAGGTTTGGTAGAGAACATCAGCCAGCAAACAACATCATAAAGGACAAAGAACATCCCAGAAAGGTCGGGGATAAAGACGTAGAAGTTTTTAAGGGAAATTTAAAGCGCAAAACAACCCAAAACAATCCCCCAAGCTTTATGTGGATAATGGAACACCATTCAGTCCAATCTTTTGGAAACAAGAGGAGTAAACAACAGCAAAACTATCAAAACATGGATGGCCACCTAAACTGACAGGCAATGAGTAATTCAGTTAAATTAAATTGAATTTATTTATTTACTGCCAAATGGACTACAGTGCACGTATAACACTATACGTGTTTAGTGATAGCGGGAGAAAAGCTTGTGTTGAACCCATTGCTTTGCGTTTGGCACGTTTGCCAAACACAAAAGAGAAATCCTAATCAGTGGCGCAAAAAGTGGGTATGCAGCGCATGCAACGCATAGGGGCGCAGCACCAGAGGGGGCGCCAAACCCCGTCTGGAGGGGGCCAATTTTGTTTTCCCATACAGTTCAGCGTGCCTTACACTCCTTCACCTAATGCACATAATGAATCTAGCGCGAGTTTCACACTTAACGTATCCTCGCCTCGGGGGGGCGCGATTTATGTTTTCACATCCACCTGAATAATGTGCAGTTGCGCCACTGATCCTAACACCATTAAAATCTCATGGCAGTGCATTTTTGTTAAAATTTGTGAAAGAGAAAGTTCAGCTCAGTGTCTTGTTTAGAGGTTTTTGTGTTTTTTGGGGGTTTTTTCTTCAGAGGTTCTTGTTGTAGAACCACCACAGGCAAGAGAGTAAACAACTTCCTCAAGAGGATTGGTTGGTTTGACACAGTCCAGCGAAAGTGAACAGCAACAGCTAATAATGAAACAATGTTGCAATTCCGTTGCCCAATCAAGCTGAGTCTACCAGACTATCAGGTGTAAAAACTCTAAAGACACTAACAGATTGTATCAGGTTTTGGATCTTCAGCCTTCCTCCTTCTGAACGAGCATGTAGCAACAGTTAATCGCATTGTTTAACCAAGCATCTATATTGGAACAATGGAAAGGAATATGCCTGATAATTTGGGTTAACGCAAAGTTTCCATCACTGTCATATTGTTAATGACATTTACTCTTGCATATTTTTTTTCTAAATTTGCAGCCAGTGTTTTTTTTTCATGTTCTGTGGAATCCTCCTTTAACTGACGTCTTGTGATTATCTTTGGTAAAAATGTTGTCGGGTCTCTACGATTTGCCAGTATCTGTTCCCTGTTACCAGTAAATTGTTCCCTGTGCAACTATTAACAAAGCACAGTCTTCTGGTACTAAATTAAATCCATTCTGTAAGTGAAATGATCCCTGTGCGACTGGCTGCAATTTAAGATTAAAGAGATCAGTCGTGTGCTGTTCTCCAAAAATACTGAAAGAACATGTTTCTCCATTTTGTTCCAGCAAAAAAAACAAAAAAACAAAACAAAACAAAAAAACTGTGCTTATTGGTGACAAAGAATGTTACAGCCTTCACTCTAATGTCTCTCTTCTTCCAGTTTATCCCCTTTTTAATTATTGGAGTGGTTAACAGTAAGCTGTGGTCAGCCTCCAGATGTTTATCATCCCTAATCAGCATCTGCTGCAAAAGCTGCTGTCCCTCATCAACTCTTAACAATGTATCCCACCCCACCAACTTAATTTCACTTCAGCCATTATGTTACTGCAACTATGACTCACACACTCTAATCTGCTTCTCTTTTTTCTTAAAGCAATAGACCAGAGCACTTTTACCAGCCAATCTTGTAATGTTGGACATATGAATAAGCTTGTGGGGCTTTTTTCACAGAGTAAAAACTAAAACAAAAATGGAATCTCACTAGATGCAAATTTACATTCAACTATGTTGATAAACCAACATATCTGGCTGGTTTTCAAAACTAAATCAGTTTAATAAAACTCCACTCATCTGAAAAATGAATTAGACCCTTCCTATTGAGTGTGTACGAATATGAGTAAAGTAGGTACTGAGGCTTTGGTAGGCAAACTCATACCAATCTTCCTTCCACTGAGGGTGCGTTGACACTGCAGCCTGAAGTGACCCAATTCCAATTTTTATTATTTTTTTTGCCAGGACCGTTCACACTGCCAGTAAATGCGACCTGTATGCGTTCTGCAGTGTGAACGGGCAAACGACATAAAAGTGTCCCGCATGCGCACTAGAGGGCGCAATAGTTCTCAGTGTTCTGCCCACCGCCATAAAAAGAAGAAGTGCTCAGTGTTTGCGGAAGTAAACATGGAGGCTAACGGTGGAGCTTAGCTTACATATTTGAAGTTGTTGTCCGGCCAGAGCAGCATATTAACAACTTAATCATCATTATTGTCCGTCATGGTTGTTGTTTTTCTTCCCGCTTGCGTGTATCAGGACGCAGAATAGTGAGATTTATTGAGAATCAGTGACGTTCATTTCGGATGAATGAGACCTGGACGTTAGGTCGCATTTGAATCGGATACGTATCGGATATGGGTCACATTCGAAAAAGAATCCGACCTGTGATGTTCACACTGCCATGAAAAGATCGGATACAGGTCGCATTACGTCAAAAGAAATCGCAATTGGGTCACTTCAGGCTGCAGTGTGAACACACCCAGAGTTATTTATCCGTTTACTCATGTATCTATCTGAATAGCTTTGATATCAATTTGAACAGTTTTTTTTCCTGAATATCATGTTTAAGTCAAATAAGAGTACTATATGTTAACCCTGGTATGAGACACTTGTTTTTGCTGTTGAAACACTATGTTCAGTTAAGTTGCAGTGGCCCTCAGTCATTACCCACTTTGCCTACATTACTGCCTGCTACTTGTACAACTTCAACTTTTCCCTAAACTGGTAGGGAAAAGTTTAGTAGGGAAAAGTATCAAACTTTGTAGGGAAAAGTATCAAACTTTGCTTGATACTTTGCCAGTATCAAGCAAAGTTAAAATTTAAACTAGCACAACACTGTCTTATTTTTCAACTAAACCTGCTTTTTAAACTTTTGTGAACACCAGAAGGTTACTTTTTAAGGTTGTTTTTATTCACATATTCATAGCCTTAGATGTTTATTTTCAAAACAGATAATTTTTTAAGCAAGTTTTTTTTTTTTTTTGTTATTTTAATATTTCAAATTCTTGAAAAGCTTTCTTATTTTTATATATCTGAAACACATTTCAGTCTGTCCTTACTGGATAAATAAATACTTTGATAAATATTTTCAAAATATGAACCTTTTAATCAGGTTTACTTAAGACTAGAAATGCTGTCAGATGGAATGTAAAGTTAAAGTGGTTGACTTTTTATGCCACTTTTTATTTTTAAAGTTAACTACGATAACACGTATTAGCATATATGGACTTTCACACAACAGACACACAGTACACCTTTGTTTTCAAAACAACAAATGATCATAAACTAGACCTTGAGGCATATGTGAGAAAATAGTTTAAAGATTACATGAATTGAAATGCAACCAAGGCCATCAGGTCAGCTGTGGCCACAGCAGATTTCAGACACAACTCAAACATTCTAAGTGTTTGATTGAAGAGTCAGACAATTTTTAGTATTGGATGTGCATTAAAAACAGTTGTAAACTGCACAGTGAATGACTGAATGTCATTTGGAGGAATAAGTTAAAGTGGTTTGCATACACTTACAGGCAGTCTAAAACAGTTGGAGGTGGACTGGCAAGTCTCAGGAGTGGACATGAGAGACATCAACGTTTCATCCAAAAAAGGACTGCAAAACCTCTTTGGAGGGCTTTAAGTGTGTCTGATAAAGTGGCGGAGTGATCATGAAATAATTTGTAAGTCTTAGATCTGTGCCTAGTTTAGGCGAGCATGCTGGGATGTCCTTACTGTCTGCAAGTTTGCTTGATTTTGTATCCTCCTGAGAGGGAGAAACCGGAGGAGCCGGGGGAAAGGCAAGATGCCAGCATCCTTGTTTGACACAATGAGACACTGACAGGTCTCAAGGTCTGCCAATGAAAGGGCCTTCTCCCCCCTACCTCCTACACACACATCCACACACACACACACACACACACACACACACACACACATACACACACGAGGTCTGCCAACTCACATCTGTAAAACTTTTCATGGCCAGAGGCTATTATTGGGGGTGTGGAGTGTGGGGATGAGGGAGAGGGGCCTAGTTGGTGAAGAGAGCAGGAAGGAAAAAGCATAGCATGTACTAAAGATGGACAGCTGAGTGTGTATTCTCAGAGGAAAAACTCTAATAAGGCTTTAAGGGTGGAACTAAAAGGCCGAGGGGATTTTGCTTTGATAGACAAATTGATGGATTTAAAGGAGGCGGAAAGACAGGAAAAAAAATGCAATAGAGTTTTAAAAAGAAGAGATAAAGTTATAAAATAACCCTTATTCAAAAATTCTTGTTTCAAAAACATATTTTTATTTATCTTTTTGTACCAAAGCCTCAAGGAATGAAAGGTAACACCACTTATTCTGATGGGACAGGCAACTTTTTATGGCTCCGAAAAGCAAAACGCATCATTTGGGAAATGATATTGGAATAACTGAATAAAGTAATAAAATCAGTTTAGGCAGAGAGTAATTCTGTCTCTGTACTAAAAGCCAAACAAGAGTCAATACATGAAGACAGTATTTGCAATGTGTTTGTAATAACAAAAATCTTCTGTGTTACTTTAGTCAAGATAATGTGTCAAAGCAAATACTTAATGTTGCAAAACCCTTCAGCATTTGAAAACTGAAATTTATTCATTTACTTTATTTTTCCTTGTTGTTTGAATTAACCAGCCCTGCTTTTCGTAAGACTGCCAATTTTCTACTTCTTAAATACTAAGACTCAACGTGATTTCATTACATCTTAACTTTCATTTCAAACTTATTTTCATGTCTCTGATGGCTGATTACGATCAGTTGGTTTTCCTGGAATCCGTTCAGTCGTCGTCTATTTAAAATGTCCCTTTAAATATTTCCAAGACAAAATAGTGCAACTCTTTTCATGGTAGTTTAAAATGTGCTTGAGGCAGATGCGTTTGCATCTGTTAAAAAATATATTATTTTAGTTAATGTGTCGAGTATGTTTCAATTTTACGGTTGCTGAAGCCGTTGCCTAATATCACCAATTAATCACCAGCAAAAAAAAAAAAAAAAAAAAAACATTTTCTGTAGCTGTGCATCATGATGTCATTGTTAATAGGATGGCAAGTTTTAGAAAAAAATAAAAAGCAAACCAATTTCATTTTGACATTGACTAAGGGTGTGAGATCTCACAGCTACGGACCTTGCAAAATGAAAATGCTACACTATTTTTGGTCAAAGTGGAGTCTGTCTTTAAGTCAAAACTAATTTATGATTAATTTTTGTATGAATGTGAGTGCTTTGAGCCGGGTACAGCTTATCTATACCTGGAACTCTTTCTTTCCAAATAAAAAGAAAGAAGAGCTTCTTCAGAAACAATGTTGTACTGACTGAGTTGACCAATCAATTGCAAAAGCATCAAGGTAGCGTCCACTTTAGCTGACAGTATTTAGGAAGGTATTGTAAAAAAAAGAACATTTGACAGTTCAGATGCAAACATGGAACAGTCAGAAAATATAATCATACACTGCAATCCATTCAGATGCATCGTCTGCATCTTTACAGGCATTTGCAGACTTTTGTACAGTTGTTAAAGTAAAAGGACTATTTCACAGTTTCCGAGAATTTTGTATTTTCTCGATTTACACGTCTTCAACAATAAAAAAGAAAAAACATAATATTTGGACAAATTTAGATTTAAACTGCAATATATAGGTTGTTAAAAACTGGACTGAAAAATAAATTACAAATTATTATAAAGTTTATTTGATAGGGACAGACACTCATCAACATAGACAAACTGAATAAAACAGCAGTCCCATGTTTGCATCATGGTGCAATAGCAACAGCTAATTCGCACCACTTGTCCCTAGTTGGGCTTTTTAAAAAATAACTAAAAATTGAAGTGATAATCATTTAAAATAGCACAGCATAATGACAGAAAAACAGAAAAATGTAAAACATCAAAAATGGGTACAGTTCTGTTTTTGACATAACCAAAGTTTTGTTTGATTTTTGAACGTTCTAAAACTGGTTACAGACTTTAAATGAACAGGAAGTGAGTTCCAAACAGCAGATCCTCTCACAGACAGAGCACTTTGAGAAAAAGTCGTTCTTCGAAAGGGGACCTTACAACTTCCACCCAAAGCTGCTCTGGTAGATCTCCTGTTGCCCTGCAGTCTCTGTATACAATCGCTTAATGGTGTAGGTGCAAGTCCATTTAAACACTTAAAAATCAATTTTAATACATTATAATTTAGAAAATTTGTAAAATCCAAAATGCCAAATTTAACCAAAATGTGACAGTGATGGAATCTAATTGGCTTTTGATATAAAACCTTTAAGGCCCGATTGTAGACTTGCTAGTGGTTTGAGTACAGTTTGATTAGTCTGAGACCAGACAGTAGCTCCGTAGGTAAAATGTGAGAGGATCAGTGAGTTCAAAAACATCTCTGCACAGTGAAGTGTCAAACAATGTCTAATAATTTTAAAGCAATTTATATTCGATCTAACAGTTTTGCAGATTGTATCAACATGGCTCCTAAAATTTAACTGAGCATCCAGAACTATTCCTAAACATTTTTCTTGTGATACTTGTTCAATACGGTCCCCACTGATTTGAATATTCAAGGACTATAATGATGTTTTCTTGATTGTTTTCTTTGTATTGAGAGTTAAGCAAGAATCCTTTAGCCATGTTGATAATCTCTGCAGACTGTTCTGACGTTTTTCATTAACAACAATACCGCTTTCATCCGATGTATAAACAATGACAGACAAAACAGTTTGCGTTTTATGTACCTTTGCATTCATGTAGCAGTTTTTTTAGTCTTTCCCAAAAAAATTTAAATGTCTCATTTTGTTTTCATGATCCAAATATGTATTTTCTGTGCTGTTACACTCTTACAACTGACCTGTCTGAAATAAATGACATTCTATCTGCCTGGATGTGCCAAATGTTCCTGTTTTCTTTACGCTTGATGCTGTAATTAATCTTTCGTGTGTTTTTAGCTTTGATTGTGAAGCAGTTATTCCTAATTTGGTGCTTTTGTTTGTGGCTTTTTTCTGTTTTATTCCATCAGCGGGCTGTTGGATCTGACAGCCAACAGTTCTTAAGTCTGATTTTGCCAGTTTTTTCTTTCTATTATTAGTAACAAGGTGTGCTTGTGTGCTTTGCATAAAGGGCTAAATAAAAGACGAGATTTATTGCAAATCGTTAGCTTCCTTCTCTTTTTTTAAATTCTTACATAAATTGGAATTTTACAAATACTAAGCCACAGAAACTGGCTGTATTGAGTTGTATCAAATGATAATTGGATTATATTAGTCTGTGCCGATTTATATTAAATTAAATGGATTTAAATGGACCGTGGGAAATTGGATTTGCAATGGACTGGTGTATGTTTTATTCTTGCATTGTGCCCTAAGATGAATTCTATGGTGAATTTCCGCAACACAAATAAACTGAATTAAACCACATTATAAGCATGCCTTTGTGTGGGAATTACTTGCACACGTGCCTCTGTATGTAAAGGCCTCCATTTCACCTCTCCTGCTTATGAAGCACTATCTAAATGTCATTCTGGCCCCTGCAGGGCTTAGCTTCCTGGTACCGAAGGATTATGGGAAAAATGTCAGGGAGGTGCTGACGAGAGCAAATGAGAGCAAAACTGTAAGAAACGGATAGGAGAGATGAAGGAGGCAAATAAAGAGGCAGACACCGAAAAACTGGGATTTTGGATATAGGGATGAATGTCAGGAATTAATCAGAATCATTTGTAATGTGCACACACAGGCGCATGAATACTGACACACAGGTGACATCACATAGCCCCTGATGAAATGACTCAGAGGGTTCCTTCTGCATCCCATCTATGTCTGGGTCCGTGTGTGTGTGTGTGTGGGGGGGGGTGTGTGTGTGTGTGTGGGGGGGGGGGCTTGGGGTTTGTGTGGTATACTCAGATTACCATATGCTGCATTCTGAGACAGATATTAATTTACTTAGTTAACTCTGTACTGTTTGATTATATCAATAAGTGAACAGAAACAACAGAGGACAAAGACGATTTAATTAAGACAAAAAAGAGCCAGCATAGGACAGAGACAAAATTGCTGCTGAACGTTTACCGAACATGACAACCCCTTGAGAGACTGCAATTAGCTGGAAGGCACATTAACACTTTGCCTCGATTTAGACTCTGTCACATCAAGACCGGTTTTGTACCTACGCTAAACCTTGGGTGGCTTGCTCGAGGCTGATACAAATAAAAGCTCTCCTTCTTAAGATGGTTGATTTATGATTACGTTACAGTTGAACAAGCCATCCTATCAGGAGTGACAGCACCGGGATGCCGGTTTACTCCAGTCGGTGATGTGTCAGAAATTAACAGCGACTGAAAATAAAATGTTAAAAATAAATACATTGCTCAAGAAAACACTAACCATGAGGAAGAAGAAAAAAAAAAAGGACCATGTTCAAAGTTGCTAGAAAGACAAATTGGGGAATGTGAGCAAAATGAGGATGCAGATGGAAAAGAAATATGCCAGAGTGTGAATTTCAGCGCAGCATCCACAGTAGCCAGGGCAACTGGTGAGTCTTCTGCTGGTGAAGAGCACTGTCAGACAGGACTTTAGCCAGGGCTAACATCTGCGTTGTGATGCTAATCGGATCCACTTGGACACAGAAGCGCAGATTTGTATCCAACAAAGAAAAAGGACTAACAAACAGACACATAAATAACATACAGAGCTTTATCTGGGAGGCTGCAGTGCAGCGTTCAGCATGTTGCTTGTTCTACGCAAAGTCTGCATGCTCTTCGAGTTTGCATGGTGGTTTTTATTGGGTTTACTCCAGTTTCCTTCTACAACCTGAAAATAAAAACAGTGGTAGTTCTGGGTTGGTTGTCACATTATTTCTGCTTGACTAAATTTCTGATATGAATATATTAGCAGACAATGAAAACTACCTCCTTTTGTTGTAGTTTAATAAATGACAACTGAAACCAGCTAAATACAAGCACTGTAAAAACAACCTTTTTTACTCTTTTAGGTGCTGCAATAAACCCCACTAAACCTTTCCCGTTTTAGGTCTGCTAGGAATATCATGAATATTTCTATTTGCTAAATGGCAGAATAGGGAGGTTGAAAATGTGTTTAAAGTTTTTAACAAACCAACTAAAATTATTAGTTTTTATAATAAAAATGAACGTCTTTCCTATGTATTGATAGACAATACATCAAACTCATCGCTTTCTTGGGTGACATCAAGAAATAATGATTTCCTTCAACTTGTTAATTATTGGTTAGACTGTGTTGCTCTTTTCAAGGAAAAAAATCCAAATGAAATACATTTCATTCTGTGGGTCTAACATGACCTCACAAAGTGTGAGAAAATTTAACAGCAAAAAAAAAAAAAAATATTCCACAAAAATACATTCTCTATATGTTTGAGTTCAAAAACTGTGAGACACGCTGCTTCCGGCACTCTGCAGAAGTCACGCTGTGCTGCTGCGCTGCGAATCACAGGCCTGTCTACGTGAAGAATTCCACCATCACATTTACAAAGATCCCTGTTCAAAAACACGGTACAGATCAATGGTAATTCAGGAAAGCGTTGCAGCCATCAGTCAGTGGTTTTCCGTAATTCAAACTGTGGTTCCTCCAACTCCCACATCAGCTTGCATTAATCGCATTAGGCTTGCTGTTCCCTTGCGCTTGTTGTTGTGAGGTGACCCTATTTCTCTCGAAAGACCACAACGAGTAAAAGGTTAAAACCATCAAAAGAGCACAGTTGTACTGAACATGTGAGCGATGTAGTTCCAATGTCAGCGCATACTATGTGTGTAGAGTGTTTTTAAATTACTGACTTCAGCACTGCAATTATTTAATCTGACCTGGACAAAGTGATGTAGTTCAGTTTGAGGTATAATGCTGCTAATGGCACATCAGACGGACACTCTGCTTTAAGGTCAAAACATTTACAAAATTGAGACTTTTTGGCGTGTTTTTTTTTTTTTTGTTTTTGCAAATGGGTCATTTAAACGTATCCATTTGAAAATGTTCAACTTTATTATGAAACTGAAGATTGTCTTATAGTTTTGGCTCTGGCTTGGCGATGAAAAGAAAAGACTTGTTTTATCGTCAAACAAAATGAACAGGACGGCAATCATTATTCTTTACCTGCCAATTTCCCTCTATGTGTTATGTTACCCAAGTTTTTGGCAGAATAAGAAAGTAGATGGAAAAAAAAAGGTCTATAGAAGAACTTGAAAGAATGTTTTTTTTTTTTTTTTTCTATGTTGTAGCAGAAAGATGATTCCAAGCTAAGTGTTGATGCAGTTTCAGATATGATGGGTGTCAAAATAGTAAATAAAATTCACAGCTGGTTTCATATGTAGTTGTGCATCAGCCAGTGTGTCCATACTGATCCCTGTATACAGTTGAAACAGCGAACAGTAGGCAAGTCAGCACTGGAACTGGACCACAAGACAGTGGGGAATGGTGGCCTGATGTGATGAATTATATTTATTTTTCACATCATATTGACGGCCGAATGCAAATTTCTGAGGAGCATGTGGCACCATAAGACAATATAAGAAAAAGGCAATGAATAGAAATTAGGACCAGCTAAATTAGGACCATTTGGATGTTTCATGGAGACATATCTAAGCACTGCTGCAAGCCTGTTTTAAATAATTACTGCAGAAGAACAATATTTTGAGCGTGCTTATTTTGTGTTTTTTTAAGAAAAGCATTAATCTACTAAAATAGCCAAAAAAACAAAAATTCTGATTGCTGCATCTCAACCTACAAACCGTTATTGAAAATCTATGAATGACCCATCACTGCCCACACATTTGTTAATTAATCTCTGTACCAATTTACAGCCAATCTCATTTGTGATTGGCTGTTTATACAGATTTTATACAGATTTGTGAAAAATCTGTATAAACTAATCTTTGCAGGCGATCAGTGCTACTATAAGAAGAAGAAAAAACAAGAAACTAATGTGATTAATGTCTTTCCATGTCTTTACTGGTAACTTGGCATAGAATAATCTAAAAAAAGGAGTAGCTCTAGTTTTGATTTCAAGAGTAACTGTAAAAGGCCAATTTTTTTTTCTGATATATTCCCAAAAACCATTGGAGTGACATGAACTGAGGAAACCTGACAGCTGCAAGTTGTCAGGTTTTTAGAACCCCTTTAAAAAACAACTGAAAAACATTAAGTGTCAAATTATAATTAAAGTTTATAAACTGAATGTTGTCAAACCTGACAGAAGCAAAGGTAAGTGACGTTAAGAGGCAGGGAGAAAATAACTGCAGAAACGTTAACTGCAGAAGTTGGCATGCAGTGGCGAGACTTAAGTGTAATTTTTTTTCCTCTGGACAGCAGAAACCATCCAACCTTTAGCCTAACGGTGTTGCAGAGCTCTCACCACATTATGTGATTGCTTCAATCAGGCAATAAAGACCTCCAATAAAGTAGGTGGTAGGACTGATTATCTTTTTCTTATGCCTACGTTGTTCAGAGTATGGAAGAGTAATGATTTTTTTTTTAAGTACCCTCCTGAAATAACCTTCAG
The DNA here is from genome assembly GCF_000485575.1 of Poecilia formosa. Lineage (NCBI taxonomy): Eukaryota > Metazoa > Chordata > Actinopteri > Cyprinodontiformes > Poeciliidae > Poecilia > Poecilia formosa. Next base: position 173,072 of record NW_006800108.1, read on the forward strand.
ATTTCACTTAAAAGTTTTCCTCAACATCGGCTAAGGTAAATACATTAATTGAGCATATACCAGACAAATCAATAGAAATGACTACGTGACAATGATAATTTCCGGTTTTCGATTTCCCAGTAGTTAAGTAAGACTTTTGCTATAAAGTCAGTATATTCTGTGAAAATATAAACTTTTTTTTTTTTCCAGGAGAGAAAAACTGTTTTTTACTGTGGGCCTGGTGTTGTGTTGGTTAGATTTGTATGATGCCTCCTGAGATAGATGGAGGAATTGTTTTCTTTTGCGTTCCCTCACAAAAGTATTGCATTGTCACGCAAAAGTATTGCACTCCCCCTGTAATGATGTCAGTCCTTGCAGCACCTTGGATACAGAAAGTATTCCTGCTTACAAGAGAAAGTTTTTGTACACCTTTTATATTTGTGAGAAATCTTGTGTTTTACATCTTTTTCTTTAGGGCACAAACACACCACAGATTATGTACAAAATGTCAAACATGGGCTTTCCATCCCTGCTCCAAAGCAAACATGACAGAAACTCTGAAGGAATGAAAGAAAGAAAAAAGATGAGTATTTTGAGGAAGCAGAGCACTGGAATTCAGGACCAATGTGCAAACTGGGAAACTATTTACCCGAAGACAACCAGTAAATGGTTTTTGTGTCAGGGAAGTCAAGACATGAGATGTAGAAGGCCTGATTACCTCTGTCAACTAACAAAATCTGGCCTCTGGCTTATTACATCCACATTTCTAAGCTCCTCCTGATTAAGCAAGACAAGCTCCAGCTATGAAGACACATCCACAGTCAGCGAAGGCCAGACACACCCTGCAGTCAGCGAGGGCCGGAGACGCACACCAACCTGCATATGTGTTGGTTATCAGCTGTCTCCATTTGTCGTTTAAGAGCCATATTTTGTTTTCATTGTAGAAAAAAAAATCCTGAATCTAGATAAATGTACAGAAAATATTCTTGTGCTTCATTTTTGTGCAAAGCTGCCTGCCTGCCTACCTCTTCGCTGTCACTGCTGATGTAATAAACCTTGAATATTTGATTTTTGTTGTGACTGATGAATCATTACTGAATTTTTCTACTGACTTTTATGATTGGAGCTCCAATATAAACTTGTTTTCAGTTTTCATAATAGACTACTGGAACTCTGTCTCATGGTTAACTGGGACCTTGCCACTTGTGCACATTGCTGCTTCTTTTTTTGGAGCCAATGTAGGCACTAAAGAAAGACCTTGCCTTCAGTTACACGCCGGCATTGTGTCTTCTAGTGGTGCAGTCATGCTCAGAATGCTCCCTCTGGAAGTCTAACTTTTCTTTCTAATTCATTTGAAGAAATATAAGATTCTTTTATTTGTGATTTTATTGTTGAAATATCTTTCAAAGTAAAAACTTTGACTGAGATTGATGGGGGTTCGTCAATGGGGGTTCTAGTGATACTGGATGAAACACTTGTCTTTTAGAGGTTTCACCAGTTACATGTTTTAGACAGAATTTTCACAATTCTGCATATGAACAAAATGTATCATAATTGACAACTCATGCAGAACTTACCAGGCAGTTTAAGCTGAAGTCCTAAAGCTTACACTGCAGGTTGTAATAGCGCGCATTCAAAGCGTCCCCGATTGCTTTTGTATGTTTCTTTGTGTGTTCCATTGTTTCAAAGTGGTGGGCCATCTATCACCATTAGGCTCAAACAGAGAGCTCCACTCACACCCAGGAACAATCTAATTCTGTTAAAAACACCTCTTGCCACCAATCTTTCCTCCTCACTTTTTATGTTGGTGGGTTCCTCTGCGTCACTTTCTTGTTTTCTCCCCCTCCTCTCTCTTCCTCCGTAGGATTTAAGGAACAGACTTCAACAGATGAAAACCTCCCAAGCATGGCTGAAGTAATACCTCAGACTCACAAATGCCAAGCCAGCCACACACAAACACACATACACACACGCACACACACCACGACTTTCCATCTTCACAAGGACTTTGCACTGACTTCCATTCATTTTTCATTCAAATCCATTGGCCTAACCCTGACAGATACTCTAAACCTAACCATGACTAAAACAACACTGACTCTAAACCTAACCTAAACTCCACTCACATCCCAGTTCTTAATTGAACCAGTAAACCAAAAACAGAACTTTTTCCTTATGGAGCTTTGGGATCCATAAAAGACCCCTTACAATGTATCAAATACAAGAACACACACACAAATACAGGCAGCCAGTATATTGTACCGACTTTGCTTTGGAGTGAGTGTGTAAAGTTAGATGTGAGTGTATTTATTATTCTGCAAGAGAAACCAAGTGTGAGACAAGAGCCACTTTAACTTTTTCAGTATAGAAGAGCAATGCAAGTCACTGCAACGCAACTGAGTGTGCAAGCCAAACATTATTTAGATGCATGTCATTAAGAATGTAAAAAGATAGTTGTATAGCAAAAAGAAAGTATAGTAGGATTAAAAGTAGTTTAATGCCTCTTTGGTTTGGCAAAGAACAAACGGTTCAGTGAAAAGGAGTCAAGAAAGGACTGTGGTCAAAATAAAATAGAATCGTTTGGCGGTAGAGTAAAAAGAGACAGGTTCATCAAGTCAAAATTCAGCAGTGGGACTATTTCACAAGGCCAAGAGATAATCCTTTGCTGTCTGCAGTGTCCATTTTGTAAAGAACAAACAGAAGGCTGAGATAGATGTCAAAAAAATAAATCTACTTATACAAATAAAAAGAATGAAAAAAACAACATAAAACAGGGTGGTTGGCCTCAGCTCCCATCTTTCTAACACCAGCAGTTCAGCCTTGTTTGCAAGGAAAATTTAAAATCTTTCAGGCCCTCCAACATGCAACCAAAACACCTCACATCTTGTTTGTGGGTCAGTGACTCATTTGACCTTTTTTTTAGCCCCATTTGTGTGATGGATGGGTGGATGGATGGGTCATTCATCCTCCCTTCCTCCCTCACTGCCTGCCACCTAACTTCTAGATTTAAATTATTGCAGGGAAATTCTTTGAACCAAATAAGGTTTTGATGAGTTTATCGAATGTCTGATACTTTTTTTCAAATTAGGTCAATGCGGGCCCTAAGTCTCAGAATGAAAGCACCGCCCTTTTTCATAGCCCCTGTCATCATTGATCTAACTGAACTTATGATTCATATTGTGGATTAGCAGGTTCAAACAGAGGTCTTACCCTCAGGCTGTTTTTCTCTAATCGATGGCATAGTTGATCTGACAAGGTGCATTTAACATCACTTCACACATGAAATGGATTAAAAAGAAAGTCTTTTTGGAACATATATTATGTATTCTCTCCTCCCACACTTACTAAATGAAGTGCATGAGAATGAAGTCATTTTTCAAATTAGATGTGCCAAACAATCTGTTTTTGACAACCCAATCACCTGAGATAAATGCTGCGTATCACATGAGATGAGAAGGAATTGTACTCGGTGTGCAGAGCCGAAAAGGCATGAAAGGAACTTCTCAGAAGATGGGAGGGGGAAGTGGAGGGAAGAAGGCTGAAGAGGGTGGGATTTTATGTAAGCTGAGAGTAGGAGAAGAACAGGACGAGTCATTTATTTTTCAGTTCACATATTAATAGTTCTCCCAAGAAACATGTGGGAGTCAACCTGAGCTGTCAAATGTAGCTGAAAAACAAAAGATAAAAGGTAACCTCTGGAAAGAGTGATAAGACACTGGAAAGCCAATGATGAAACCTTAAAGATTCTGTTTATGAGTGTAGTGCAGGTATTCACTGGTGGAGTTTGCTCAGTCAGTGATGGGCTTAGCTAGTTATCATTTCAAAATATCACACTTAAAAAAAGGACAATGACTGTGTGTGTGTGTGTGTGAGAGTGTGTGTGTTTGTTTGTAATACCTTGTGGGGACGATTTTCCTGACATATACTACGTTGTGGGGACCAATTGGGCAATTGGTCCCCACGAGGGGAAACCCTGTTTTTGGGTCAGGGGTCAGAGTTAGGACTAAGGTATGAATTGAGTTTTGGTTAGGGTTAGGGTTAGGTATGTGATGGTTAGGGTTAGGAAAAGGGTAAAGGTAAGGTTTAGGCTGTAGAAATGAATGGAAGTCAATGGAAAGTCCCCACAAAGATAGCCATGCAGCGCAAACGTGTGTGTGTGTGTGTGTGTGTGTGTGTGTGTGTGTGT
>NW_006800108.1:177246-187990 GCF_000485575.1 Poecilia formosa
CTGAACCAAAGGCTGCTTTTATGGAGGATGTTGTGTGTGTGTGTGTGTGTGTGTGTGTGTGTGTGTGTGTGTGTGTGTGTGTGTGTGTGTGTGTGTGTACCATCTAACTTCAAAAACACATAGTCATAACAGAAAATACTGATAGGTGCATATGAAGGTCATTTTCTCAGAAAGATGCTAGGGGGGGGAAAAAAGTAGATATACATTTTTAAGTCTTGAGACATACTTTCACTTAGTCCTATAACCTTTGTGAATTAAAATTTGCATTCTTAGCTTTTCCTTTCCTTTAACCTCTCATCCCATTTCATACCACCAAGTCAAAATAAAGGCCATGAAATTAATTTTAGCTTAGAGGACTCCAAAAATGTTGCTGAGTAAATTCAATTATGTCCTGTAAATCTAGAAAGGATAGAGTGTTTGGATAAAACCTGACCAGTGTCACACATTTAGAGTAAATTGCCACATGACTGTTTACTTTTTGAATTATACTCAGTGTTGACAAGCAATGGAACAATGTTCCTTTGACCAAGTCTGACAACCACACTGCATCAAGCAATATAATGGCTCAGGAGACAGGGGTTTGTCTTGTAGCAGGTTGGAGTCAGAGAGCCAAGTGATGTCGATGTATGGCAGCCTTGCTTCTGTCAGATTTCCCCAGGACTGCTGTGGCTCACCAACGTCACCATAGGTGAATGACTTAATGTGGTATAATGCGCTTTGGGGTTCTCTGGATTTGATAAAGCGTAATATAATTACAGGCCATTTACCGTCTAGCTATTATTTTTACAAGTGTATAATAGGAGGGGCGTCTGATTTGCTCAACTTCTCATGGATTGTGAAATACACTGCTCAAAAAAATAAAGGGAACACTCAAATAACACATCCTAGATCTGAATGAATGAAATATTCTCATTGAATACTTTGTTCTGTACAAAGTTGAATGTGCTGACAACAAAATCACACAAAAATCATCAATGGAAATCAAATTTATTAACCAATGGAGGCCTGGATTTGGAGCCACACACAAAATTAAAGTGAAATGTTCCCTTTATTTTTCTGAGCAGTATATTTTCTTATGCAAAGGTTTGGCATAGAGGTCATTGAGTCATGTAAAGAGATCTCAAATGGACACTTCTCTTCAAGATATGCGACCAAGACATTTGCTGGACAATCAACACGGGGAGTCAGATCCTGAGATGTTGTTTTTGAAATTCAGTGCCTCGTTGTACAATGAGTGCTTCAAGAGATATCATCAAAAGTAGAGAGGGGATGTAATCACCCTAAAGTGAAGAATATCAAAGTCACCAAATGGTGAAAAAGAGGCTGTACAACAGACTCGAGGCCCTAAAGGCCGGTGTCCTGCAACTTTTAGATATGTCCCTGGTCCAACATTCAGGAATCAAACGGCTGAATTACTCCCCCAGTATGTAGTCAAGTTGTCCAGAGTCCTACTCATGTCCTGAGAAACTCAAGCCTAAAATGAGTACACCATGTAAAACTACACCCCCTTAAAGTTACACAGGAAGCCAAAAATGATGCAAAATATTTTTTATTTAGCTCCCTAAAAAAATAAAAAGAGCCTTGTAGATATTTTAGAGAGACCTGAATTGCCTTTGTGTCTAAGAAGTTACCAATAACATTGTCAGGATAAACTGGTGGCTCAGCAGATTTCTAAAACGTCCCCAAGACATTGTTACTATGCCCTATGGTGCAGTGCATCATCCTTATGGTGGTTTGCCAAGGTGTTGCAATTAGTCAGTATTCACATTATAAGATACCTCCTCCAAGAATAGTTTATTGTATGTGTTGTCTCAGCAAACACTATGCATATGTTAACTTGTATCCAGCACAAAAGAGTATTGTAAGTGAAATGTATTGATGTTTTGACAAATGAGTCTTTTCTATTAGTTGCAAAGTTAAGTGAGAGAGTGTAGAGGTGAGAAAAACCTACAGACACACTTAAACTTCACATCTTACATGTTTGTCCTCTGCTGTCCTTTTTTATATCCATCCTTCTCTCCTATTTATTTTTTTTTGTTTGTTTGTTTTACCATGGAGAGTGCAAGAGGCAATGGAGCTGGATCAGTGTAGGCTCCTGCGTGTAAGAATAAATGTTGATGTATGTGTGTACAGTTCAAGATGATTCTGAACACAGGTGCTTAAGCACATCTGGGCTTACAGAGATGAAGACCCAAGGCAGAGCTAGTGCTAAAATACACCCTGTGATTGGATCTCAAGTGGACACTCATGTGGACCCACACAGGACGGGTTGAGGAAGCTATAAGATTCAGTCACTTGGGCCATATGCAAAGGCAGACTACGACATGTGTGGCCAAATCCAAATAAAGTGGCGATACGTCTATGCTCTGTGCAGTACAAGCATGTTTCTACCAGTTAGTTATTTTGTTTTCCATATTCTTATGATTTTTTTTATTTTTTGCAAAACTTTTGTTACAGAAAACTCATCCTAATATTTTTATCCTAATGTATGTAAAGACTGGTGGAAGCAGCTGAGAACACAACACTGAGATCCTAGCTCTTCTCTTTTTGGTTACATTTTTTGTAGGCCAATAAACTGCAACGGTTTAAATTGATCCACACGTCTTATTTGTACCCAGTTTGGTTTCTTTGAACTTAACATATTACACATAACATAATTCTGGGGCATATGGAGGCTTGTGGATTATCTTTTCTGTACATAGCACTACTTATGGTCTATGTTCTCTGTGGTATTTTTATTTTGGGTTTTGGGTTTTATTGATGAAGAATAAAGGTTTTCTCTTTGCACATCTCTCATGGAAGTTAAACTTCTGCAGTCTCGACCTGATTGCATTAACATAACAATTCACATCAACATTTTTGTTCCATTTTGTTTTATAGAATCACCTGGTGATATAGTTTTAGTATTAATATCAAAAAGTTACTTCTATCCTCCGACAGAGATTTTCAGCCAAAAATAACTTATTTTGTACTGGTGGAATTCTTGTTATGGTGACCATCACTTGCCAATATGGAATCAATGTCCTCAGCATCAACATATTATGTCAATAACTTTGTTAAAATGAGGGAAAAAAATAGTAAGTAAGGTTTTGTAAGTCTATGAGAGGATGTGAAATGAAAATATTTGGAGACAGAAAGGCAAATTAGGATGGTGAGATAAATACCAATAAAAATAAAAAAAAAGCTGAGAAAAAGAAAAGAAATGTGAAGAGAATAAAATCATCCTAGTGTTGGGTTTGGCTTGTTTTTCTTGTGTCTTTTTTTTTTTTTACATCTTAAGCACACACCCGACCTCGGCCTCCACAAGATTGGCAGGTCGAAATATAATTGGTTGGTCAATTTGTCTTGCCATACACGATGGTCCATTAATGTATAAAACTGGTTTATGGCCTGAATATTACCCCAGTGACCTAAACACTTATACACCCATAAACAGACAGACTGACATTGTTATCATGCCCTGTTGTGGACCATGAAAGCCACAACTCTGTAAAGTCACAACAATACGCTTCAGTGTTTGGATTCAGCCAGCAGGCGCAGTGGGATTATGTGTATGTGTATCATTTCAAACAAAGTGTGCAGCCATGTCTCAAAGGGAGTTTTTTTTTTTTTTTTTTCCCAGAGACTGTGTGTATCTGTGAGTACATGTGTATGTTTAAAGCTATTGTTGTGCTTCTCCTCCCAGCTGAAGCCAATTAACTTCACTACTCGGCAGGTGATAAAATACACACACCCACACACACACGCACACTAGTGCGTGTGCCTGCTTATACAAAGTAATATGGAGAGATAGATATTACCACACTGACATACTTCTGGAGCAAAGAAGCTCTTTATTAGGTAGCAGTTATAAGTTGAGAAGTCGACGTTTCAGGGTTTGGGGTGAAAAAGAAATGGCAGACTAATCAGTTGCTTGGTTACAGTAAGTTGTGTGATGACATTTCTGAACAATTAGTTTAAAGGTATGTTATAAGATGGGGGCCACATATTTACACACATATTTTTACACCTTTCTATGAGAACTAATTGCTTCTTGAGACATTTAAATGTAGACGTAAGTCAATAGAAAATATACTGTCCATGACTTTCTAATGTTCAAGCTGACCAGCAGAATAGGATTGAAAGCGAACTGAGGGGACTATGGCACAGTTGTTTGTACTGCACATACTGGCTCCGGTCAGAAGAAGCATCTCAAACCAGCACACTGGTTCAATGACCCTGCTCTGATCAGGTTTAATGCCTCTGACATCAAGGGGACTCCAGCTGTGGCCCCTCCTTCCTGGGAACTGTGCATGAAAATGGGTAACACTGTGGAATCAGGGATTCAGAGTGGCTAGTAGTCTCGTTTGTATAGTCCAGTCCATTTTGTTCCTCCCATAGCTGCAGCCTAACAAAGCAAAGCATGGGAAACTCTTGCTCAACCAAGGTCACTTTTACACCCCTGCATCTCTTTATTCAAAACAGTAATTTCCTAAAGCAGAGAATAATGTAACAAAATGAACTTTTCACAGCATAATATAGAATAAAACTATGCTTGACTCAGCTATATTTAAATGTACAGCCAGAAAAAAAAAATTAGAAGCATGTCCATTATGTCCTATGGAAATAAAAGCAGGCAGAAGTGTGTGTAACCCCTTTGGCAGTGCCAACGGCAATTCTGCCATTTACTACTTACTCGCCCGACTGGAAAAGGCAAACACATCCCGCTGACATATACTTATTCATACATGAAGTAGATTGCGTTTCTGAGTAAGAAAAAAAATTCAGCTACATTAAATCCAACAAAAATATGATCATTATTGGATCATCATTTGAGTATGCTCATGTAAAAATTGTTTGCATATTGCTGTATTTTCTGTATTTTAGTCTCTTGCTGAGGACTTTGCGGTGTGGCGGGATCCAGCTGGACGGAGATGACGCCATTAGGTGCAGTTAAACAAAACTGGCAAGAAAAGAAACCAGCTGCTGATTCAGAACATACAACGCAACCGTCACCAGCACAAATTGGGACATGTGGTAAAAATACAACTATTTCCTTTACTTAAGATGAGATGATAAACATCTGTAACATTTTGATGAATAGGAATTGCAGGAGACCCTAAGCTTCAGTAGAATGTTAAATATATCTTTTGCTTTTATTTCATTATATTTTTACAATTTGTTATTCATAATGTTTTTTTTTTTAATTTATTTATGCTGAAGCAAATTGTGGTTTTTCATAAGCTGCCACCTCTGAAAGTCCATCTGTGTACGAGTTGTACACTGTCAGTGTCTGAATGGTTTAGTGTCACGCTGTCTGAATATTTCAGTGTCAAAAATGAACATTTAGACAACAAAGAGAAAAAAAAATCCAAAGAAAATTGCGAAGTGAAGCTGTTGCCCTTTCCTGTTTAATTTTTTTTGCTTCTCTTTCTGCTATTGTTTGATGATGAAATTCAGCATTTAAACCTGAAAATCACTGAAACCAAACATAAATACAGGTGTTACAAGGCATACCTGATAATGGTTTTTGTAACTGGGCTGAATATCCAACACAGAGTGGCTGCTCAACATGAAAACATCTCCAGAAGAATTCGAGTTGCTGTGGTGGCTAGGATGATTTTTGGACTGGATGGAGGAACATAGGAAACAAAACTGGTCATATCGGATTTTCTAATACAAATAACCTGTGACAATGTAAAACAAAAAAATGGTTGCCACTGGTACAGATATTATTCTGACCAAGTTGGCTGGATGTTAAATCAGTTCAGTCTTTAAAAAGTGTGCTGCCTTGCTCAAAGGCACTTTGATTTATTTATTTATTTTTTTTTTTTTATGTCCTAGGGTATCCAATCAACCTTTGTAGTTTTTGGTCAAATTTCAAAGTCTGTCATCTCTTGTGTCACGTTAGTTCAAGGAATCTGACCAAAAAGCATAATACATGTACTGTATTCAGAGGGGGAGAGACTACTGGGGAAAATGGAAAGGTTGGGGACGAGAAGAAGGAACATTTCTTAATGCATGCATTCTCATGTGAGTGAGAAGGGGGAGGGGAAAAGGAAGTGTGGACGTGTCTGGGAAAAAAAAAAGGAAGAGAGGACGAGATTGTGTGTAAAAGAGACATTTCTGTGACCTTCTGCCTTCCAAAGCCCCATCTGACTAAGAAATGAGGAGGGATGGAGGGATGACGGGAGAAGAGAGGAGACTGCTAATGAGAGGGAGAATTGATGAACAGAGAGAGACAGGGAGATGAAAGGAGTGTTTTTCAGCCATAAGTGTTGAATATTTGATTTTTTATTTTTTTTTATCCCCCCCAACGATATCACTAACCCTTGTCTTTTAATTTAGCTGATTTACACAGCCACAACAAAGGAAGCACTGGAGCAGCATTTCAAAATCCAAATGCTGCTTTTGATTTGAAGATGGGCTTAGGTATTACCAGGTATTACAACATATAGCTGCAGCTGAAATGTTGTCGGCGTATCACGCTCTAAATCTAAGATGTGCCGAAGCTGCCACCTCCTTTTTCCTTGGGGACTGCACTAATTATGATCCCGCAACGTCCGTATACATTCGGCTTCATTAACCACAAGCTCATCAGAGGGTTACTATGGTAACAACACTGACACTGCTTTTGCATAACCTGACCAAGTGGCAGTAATATTTCATCCCAAGTGCAAACTATCAATGCAAATACTTCACCAGCCTAAAAGGCATAATATATATCTCACTGAAAAACAGTTCACTTCATTTGCAAGGACCATGATATGACAGAGTCGGTCGACTGGTTTAGTTTTACTAAATGGAAAGGAATAATGGATGATGGCACTGAAAGATGAGAAGGGAAGTCTTGGTGTTTTGGAAGAAACTGAATTAGATTCAGATCTTTATTCAGGCCCCAACAGGCAATTAAGTTTTACAGCAAGTAGCAATAAAAACAGAAAACACACCAACAATTAAAACTTAACTAGAGGGCCGGATGCTACTTCAACCCATGGAGTTTAAAAGACACACAGAACGTGTTCATCAGAAACATAAAATGCTTGTAGGACTAAAAGATGAACAATAAATAAATGCTGTTACAGCGATCCAATTCTCTTGGCTGTTCTTCACAATGGGAAAAGACATGCATGCTTGTCCATGTGCAATCAGAGCCATGGTTTAATGTTTAACTCAAGTGAAACTCTGACAAACGAGGCTGGACACATACTTATATTTCCACTATACACAATGAGGAGGGAGGTTAAGGCAAGGACATTTAGTGTGTAAGTCTAGTGTGTAATCATGGAAAGGATTAGGACTGGGTTTAAAGTTTTGCTCGATAATGATTTGATTTATGTATCCAAAATTAAAAGAATTTTGGTTTGAGATTTTGGTTTAGAGATTTTATGATCTCATACAATTAGCTTCAGCATAATTTCAAGAGTATTTAATTGTTTTTGTTTTTTTTTAATCCCTTATTGGATTGACTTCAAAGGTGAAATGGGTATTGGAATTAGAAACTTTAGAGGAAGAAAAATACAAGATAAAATTTCACAGAGAAGCACGCAGGAGCCTCTCAAACCAAAGCATAGGCGTTCAAACTGCTTTTAAAGTGTTTACTTACTCATGAGTTCACCTTAAGAAAAATATTTTACCATGTGTACGGCGCTACAAATTCATAAAAGATGAGGTCACTGGAGAAAGCAGCTACTTTTAGATGAATGTATGTGGCTGCATGGAGCCAACTGCTCACGGTGTGTGTGGGCGTCGCTTTCGTCAGGCCTGCTGTCATGAGCATTATAGAAAGTAGTCGTGCTTATGGAGCTGAAAGCTCTCCCAAAGAGAAAACAAGTTAAAACCAACAGAGCAAAACAAAGAAGCTCGTTGTCCAAATATTGCAATATATTTTTATGTATAAAAAGGAAAACCAATTTCATTTTTGCTTCTTTAGCTTACATGTTTCCTCTTTCAATTTAAAATGAAATTTTAGGCACACGTAATTCCAAAATCTAAATCTGGTTACACTAATAAAAAAGGTTCCCTTTTACAGATGAAACACCTGGAGAACGCCAGCTTTTCGCTAGCTGCTGCGTCACACGGGCTCATGTTTAACTCAATGTCATGGCAGGGGGTTTAGCTACTATATCAGACTGCTTGCAGAACAGTCTAACAAGTCACCCTGCTGTTTCCCTGGTCACAGGCGACACTGTGGAAGCAGCATAAGCTTGTTTGATTTCTTCAGGGGTTGCCACCCTTTAGTCACAACCCTAAGAAGCATGTGCATGAATTTAGAATTTAATATGGTTCGCTAATCCAAATAAGGCGCTATTTTTCAGGATGCAATAAACAAAATGCCTTTTCTTCTTTTGTGTGGTTTTCTAAAGTGCTATTTTATGGTTTAAATGGCAGCACTGTTCTGAAGTGAATAATTTGAGCTTTTGTCAAACGTATTTTACAGTTTCTAAAGCCAAAGCTACATTCAAGCTGAAAAACACGACTCCGAAAAATAAGATACTATTCTTTAAGCTGCACAGATAAGATAGAGAGGCTTGTCAAATGAAATTGTTAAAATGCTGAACTCATTCTACAAACGCTCTATAAATTTTCACACTTTTTATGTATTTTCTATTTATCGGGTGGGTATTCAAATTTGGACATACCAGTTTGCCATTCACCACAACATGGCATGCAGTTAGTTGAGAAAGCATCACTTAGAAGTTGTTCCAGGCAGAATATGTCCAGATTCATATTATCCTTAAACATTTTTTTAAAAAAGTAAACACAGACAGAAGCCCTAATGGAGTAAGACCAATGTTGGTGTTTTGTCCTCAAGCTCTTCCAGTTTAATGATGGCTACTGTGTTTTGCTTTTCTTTGTTTGTTTTTTTTTTGTTTTGTTTTTTTGTTTTTTTGGCAGCATAAATTAGGAGCTGCTTTGTATTTGAATACAAAGAAGAAGGCAATGTTGTGAAGGTTTTTTAAAGTCAGTTTATCACATTTTTCAGTTTATTATACAATTTCAAGGCCTCCCACTGAATTAGGGGCTGGATATATTGGGGGGGGGGCATGATTAACTGAACTCAACCCTTTATGTCTAATGTCTTATGTGTTCTCAGAGTTCTCCCAAATTTGGGGATGGGTGTAGTTTTGATTCTGGTGTGGAGCTCGGTGGGGACTGCTGGTATGGATTATTTAGCAGGCAGTAATAGAGAATGTATCACACTGACAGGGTGTCCTTTGTAGAGAAAAGCATACAAAAATTAAAAAAAATGATGTAAAAAGCCAGTGTGGTTGTAGACATATTTTTCCCCTCTTAAATTAAAACCACACCCTTACATATTAAAAAGTAACCAAAACCCAACCTGAACTTGGATGTTTCTGATGGCCCAACAGCACTGCAAGGCTGATAAATTGATAAATACCGTAACAGGTAGCAACTTTGTTTGAGGGATAACTTTAATAAAGCAAAATGCACCAAGTCACACGTGGAAAATAGACATCATGAACAATGGCAGAATCTTAAAATACAGCAACTTTAGACCGCAATCATGGTCATAAAAACTGTGCTGGTGGTTTTGAAAACAGTGTTAATAAAAAAATAAAAAAAAAAAAAAAAAATTCAAAGCCTAAATCTGTTGGCATATGCAACTTTATGAACTGTATTATTGGCTTTTTTAATTAAGTGAACAGCATGCGCTTTTATAATTCTTATAAGGAAATCAACCTTTCTTCTATAATACAACGTAATGTTTTTCCGTTATATCAGTCAAATCAAATTGTAGTTAGAGCTGACTTGACCAACGAGGTCTGAAATTTTCTTGAATGTTGGAGTGTAAATAGTTGTCACACAATGAGGACTTAATTTTATCTTTCATAAATGTGAATATGCTGTCAGGTGGACGACTGCGAGGCAGCTGACGGGTTAGTCAGATGCCTGTTAGAACATATGTTTTAACTGGAGCGGAAGGGACCGTGGGTGTAAAACATTTAGGTAGATGACATAATATGTAGACTTCACTGACAGTTACACAGACTAAAAATGACCACAGAAGGTCCAGGCCGCATACAACGATGCTATGGATCCAACAGATGTCTATTTAACGAAATCAACCAAAATGGAAGAGTGACTGAGTCTGAACATTACCAAGAAATAAATAAATGACAAAACCCCAAGCAAAAGAAGGATTAAGTTGCTTGCTTCTGAATTAAATGGAAAGTTTGGTTAAAAAATTAATGAGCAAAGATAACTTTTCCCATTAAGGAGAAGAAATTTGCATTATGAGGTTTGAATAAATCATCAAATTAGCAGAGGGAACAAAGTTACTCAACCATAAAGAAAAATAAGCTGACTGATATTGATCAAAATCATAAGGAAGAAGTAGTAGTTTATCACTGGGCAGAGGACAACTATTATTCCTCGGGGCACCTCCAACACTCCAACAGTAAAGGAATGAATGACACTCAAGATAACGAAATCTTGGCAACTTCAGGGGAAATTGTGAAGAAAAAAAAAGAATTTTAGACTGAAGCATGAGATAAAAAAAAAAGACATTTCATAATGTAAGTTCATTTGAACACATGTTCCCATCCTTTTGCTCATCACTTTGCTTATTACATTACTGTTACTTTTATACTACTACTTGTTAGAAACTGTGACTAATCACTTTTGACCAAGAAAAGGATTTAGAACAAGCTTAGAAGTTAGCTATTGTTAAGGAAGAAATTTATAAATAAGTTAACTTTGCAAAAAGTCTGGCTCTCTCTTCCTCTGGATCACAGGTCCT
>NW_006800108.1:188193-204333 GCF_000485575.1 Poecilia formosa
GAATGACTCTCAAGATAACAAAATCTTGTCAACTTCAGGGGAAATTATGAAAAAAAAAAATGAATTTTAGACTGAAGCATGAGATAAAAAAAAAAGACATTTCATAATGTAAGTTCATTTGAACACATGTTCCCATCCTTTTGCTCATCACTTTGCTTATTACATTACTGTTACTTTTATACTACTACTTGTTAGAAACTGTGACCAATCACTTTTAACCAAGAAAAGGATTTAGAACAAACTTAGAAGTTAGCTATTTATCTTTAGATTATTATCATTTATTTAGAAATGGTGAAGTACTCACTTTTAACTCAGAAAAGGAATAAGATTAGTCAATCTTTAGCTTATGTTTTTCAAAAACTATAGAGTACTCACTATCTAGATACAGAGACCAGAAGCCCAGAGGACACTTTTGGATCATGACTACTATTTAGACTCCTGTTCTTCCAACCCAGAAATGGAATTAGACCAGTTGTTTGTATTTCCTTTTAATTCCTGTACAGCACTTTGTATTGCCTTGTTGCTGAAAATGTGCTACATAAATAAAATTACATTTACATTTTACATTTACTGTGTAATAAGTCAGCTGTGCAATAAGTCAACACTAAGTTCAAAGGTAAATAATGTCCAATTTGAGTGTAAAAATACGTTTGTAAATAGATCAGAACTGGAGGAAAACTTTTAAGTTGACCTTACTACACCCCTTCTCCACCCAGCGAAAGAGTGGGCAACACAATTCATAAGCACCGACTGCTTTAACCAATTTGTAAAATTAATATTGGAAAGGAGGACTGTTGTGATGCACCTCTCTGGTATTTTACTAAAGAATATCACAAGGAACTGAGAAGCAGTTCAGTTTTCTCTCCTCATTTTCCTTCTGAACAAGGATGCAAGTCTGGACCAGCGCTTCTGTGTTTATATTTCTCCCGTATTATCTACTCCTACTTGGTTGAGGTTTCTCATGCGGAGGTTGAATTTTTCCTCTTCACAACACAATTGAATGTATTATATTGGGTTTCTCTGTGACAGACAAATAAAAAGGCACAACTAAAGAGAATGAAAAAAGCATATACAGTTTTTTTTTTAAAAAAGAAGAAGAAAATATTCACTAAGATTTCTTTGCAAGTCATTGGTTTGTTAGAAAACATTGGTGGACAAACAGCATTATGTCCAAGAACTCAACAGACAGGTTAGGGATAGCATTGTAGAGAGGTTCAAAGCAGGGTCAAGATATGATATACATATTCCAAACTTTGAATTCTGCAAGTGATTTGGAATGGAAAGAGAATGGCACAAATCAAAATCCACCAAGGTCAATCAGAGTTGACAGGCCAAAGAAGAAAAGGATTTATCAAACGAGCAACCAAGAGGCCCATTGTAACCCTGGAGGAGCTGAAAAGATCCCAAGCAAAGACAGAAGAAACAACCAGACACCTCATAATCTCATAAACGGTCTCATAATTCTGTGGAGTCTTCCTAGAACAGTGAAAAAAAAGTTCACCTCCATTGACAGAAAGAATCATGTTTAAAGCTACAAGTTGTGTAAAAAAAGAAAAAAAAATCAAGCTTTTCTTCAACAAGGACAGAGAAGCCAGGTGGATTTGAGCTAAATGGAGTCAGATATAAGGGAAACCTCGAAGAAAACCTGTTAGAGGAAGGATATTGATGACTTCTGGCGCAGCTTTGGCCCCGATATGACATGGGTCATGTCTCCCACCCATCTGCAGCAGTTTTTTGCCGGGGTCCCAATGGAGAAAGTGGTAGCGGACATCACGAGCAAAATGCCACACAAAGTCAGAGGAGACCGTTACGTCCAGCATTATTATTTTACTAACTGGCTGGAGGACTACGCCATTGATGACCAGGAGGCAGAGACGACGTCAGATGTTTTCACAACAAATTGATAAGCAGGTTTGGGACATTTTGAGTCCTGGCTCTTTTCTGTCATGTGCAGCCATCTGCATGAGAACAACACCACTACACCCTCAGAGCGGCAGACTGGTGGAAGGATTTCACTGCCCTCTGGGACAGCACTCTGGCCATCCTCACAGCAGAGCATCAGCAGGACTGGGATGAGCATCCCCCCACCCCCTGGGTGCTAATGCCATGTACAGGACTCCACGTCAGGCATGCTGGTATGCAGAAGCCCGCTTGATGCACTTGCTGTCCAAACTGACCCTAATTATGCCAGGAAGGTTCATGACTGATTGGAGACAGCACATGCATTTGCCCAAAGACAGCAGGAGCATGTCTGGATGTGGTAAAAGTGGAACCATGATGTAAGAGCTAAGGGCAGGCAGTTTACACCAGGAGAGTTCATCTGGGTCCACAACCCTCGGAGGCAGAAGGGCCATTGCCTAAGTTGGATAGTCAGTAGTAGGGCTCTGCAAACTGATGGAGGGCTGTTAAAAGTCCTAATAGTGGTCCACATTGTTATGTGCAGTGGAGTGTTATAGTCTGCCTCTGCTGACTGCTACTCACATGAGATATTGCCCGTCATGTGGGTTGTAAGATGGGTAGAGTGGCAGGACCAGAACCAGAAGAGAAGTCTGGCTGCGATTTGATTGTTGTGCGAAGTTGTTTGGCAGGTCAGTTTGTTCGAGGCGTTAGCTGCACCCTTTAAAACAGTAGCTCATCATTATTCAGAACAGACCTTGTTCAATGAGGCCACCACTGCTGTGTTGCCATCATTACAGCGATTTTATGTACTGTTCTAAACATCAGTGAGAAGACCTGTATGTACTCCACGAGGACAGAGAAACGTGTCATTTCTCACAAGATAGCGAGAACAAAGTTCTTCTGTTCAGGACACTTCATACTTCACAGGAACTCAAGTGTCAAACTCCTGGTTAGTCTGCATTGTCATATCCCACTTCAGCACTTTGTGTGAGAACCATGGGCCACTTCAGATTCCTAAAAAAACCTCTAACAATATTTATCAGACACCAAACAACAAGAAACATTACTGCTTAGCATATACATGAAGTTCATGCTGCAAGAGCTTCCAAACTAGAACTGCTAAAAAAAAAAAATGCTGTCAGTTTATTTAATAAAGATTTACACTTCAGGAAAGCAGTATGACGATTGAAATTATTAAAGAATTTGACCAAATTAGAAATCAATAATAAAAAAAAGTAGCACATCCAATAGTTTAGATTTTTCTGGGAGGTTTAATCACAACACATCCTCATTAAGACAGCAAAACTAACCAAGCACCTTTTGCATAAACACAAACAAACTCCTAGTCCAACATTAAGAGTAAATATGCATTAAAACTGAGAGCACATGCAATATACAGTATGCCAGTGTGGGTGTCTGTTTGCTTCAGCAGGGGCTCCACCAACTCTCTTGGGAACAGAGACAGCTGCGTGTGTGTGTGTGTGTGTGTGTGTGTGTGTGTTGTGCACAGGAATGCTTATGTTTGTGTCCTCCCCGAGCATTATGACACTTCATCATTTGTTAATTAGCCAGTTAAGTCAGCTAATTAACATGCCAGCTCCCGACTTCCCCTCCAGACTTTTCTGTTTTCTTTGTCGCCATGAGCTCGAAAGAACAGCTGATTATGTAAAACTATTTTTAAATTGTTATTTTGCATTTTACAGCAGTATGCAAAAATTTGAACAGGTATTTGAGATAAAAACTTTTCCAAATGCATGTGCAGTTCACTAAATGAAAAAGATTAATTACACACAATAGATATGCGTTCTGTTTTCCTGCTTGAAACCAATAAAAACATGAAGATCAACTGAGAGAATTTTCCATCAAACTAATAAAAAGAAACATTTTCCATACAGAAACGTGGGCTTAATAAAATTATTAAAATTTACAATCAAGCCTCATCAGTACACATCCTAATTTATTGTAAATTAATATATTGCATCTATGGATGACATAGCATCTCTAAGAAAGATATCTGATTCTTTTTTCACTGTAAAACAGAACAGAGGTTTCCTTCAAAACTGAGTTGCTCGAGTTGTATGAAGAGGCTTCTCTGCCGAAGCCTCCTTTTGAATGTTTGGGAGATCTAGACAAAATATCTATCCAGAAGAAAAGATGAGAGTTAACACGATGTATGTCCTGCTACTGTGAGGTGAACTGCATGTGCAGGGTTGCATTTCTTCCCAAGCAGTTGTCTTATTCTCTCCTAAAACCACTGCTACGGTTAAAGAGTGGGATCTAAGCATTTTTCAATTATTCAGTTGCAATTTAATGATGATGTGGGTATTCTTCAACCGTCGGAAGTACTATGACAAAGTGCCTCAAATACGTTGAACCTTTGGAATATGCATCCAAGAAACACTCCAGATGTTATGAGCCTCTGGCCAGGACTCAAAACCCTCGAGACCTCATCTCAGCCTACTATGAATAGGATCAAGGAGAATGTCCAGACACATGGACCATGATCTCAACTGTCGGTCAGGTTGAATAACCTGAAAATCTCATGGATACTTCTAGTTTTCTTTCTAAAGAATTCTCCAGCCTCGGCGCGCAAGTGAAATGTAAACAGACAAAACTAACAGCCAGTTAAAGTTTGAAGCCATTCAAGCTGATTTCTTTAATAGGACCAGGATTGTTCCCTTTGGCACTGACCCCATCTGGTCCCTGCAGAAAAAACAAAGGCAAGCATAGTGCATGGGGATCCTACAAGTGTTCCCACTAACTAGCCAAAGTCTCTGCTGTCAACACAAGGCTGAAGTACACCGAGGCAATGTAGGCACTGAAGGAAAGTCAAGAAGGGCAGGTCTGGGTAAAAGATTTTTTCAAGGGCAAGCAAAAGAAAAGACCACAACAAAAAGTGGATTTCTGGGAAACACTGCGCAGATCCTCTGAAACGCATAATAGGAATTATCAGTTCCCAGATAAGTCCCTACTCATAAAGATATAGATATGTAAAGGTCAACGAACTCCAGTTTTGTTGTTTGCGGTGGATCTATATTACCAGTTATTGTGTCTGTCTGTGTGCAGTCTTTTTATTCCTCTTCCAAATGGACTGACCTTTCACTAAAGGTCAGGCTGTGACACCACTCACATGCACAATACCATCCAGAACAGCCAGAAACACAATCACAGACAAGATTTGAAGATAGGAAAAAAAAACAGTTGATTCTGTTCTTCCATTTTTTTAAAAAACATTATACTGCAGGATTGTAAAAACTATAAGTGTTAATTAGTACTGGATGAGATTCAGTACTTTTCCTTCTGCACTAGTGTCAAGATCGTTTCCTCCATGCGTGTTAATGCATCTTAAGGTGTTTGACGTATTGACATATCGCAGATTTCAGATTTTAAATAGTGTTGGTCCACTGTACTATTAAGACAGTAATCATATCTAGATTTTTTTCATTTATCTGCGACAGATTAAATGTCGGGGATCAGTAAATGTTGCCAGAGCCACTGCAACTTCACTCAACTGAACAGGACTCATTTGACCCAAAGTTTAATCACCTTTACGTTTCCCCTGCGAAACAAAAGTTTTACAAAGACTCTAGGGAAGGATTTTATTAAAGAAGTTATGAAAACAATTTAACTGAATAACAAAAATGGCAAAATAAGGATTCGTTTCCCCCTGTGTAAGATTGTTCCGTCCCTCCTGTTTGTATCACTTATCATTCAAGAATGCCAGCTTTCAGCAACTCAATGACCCAACATGGCAAACATGTAAAACCTTGTCCTTGAAATGGAAGTAATTGGAGAAAAGGCCAACTACGACATAGAATGGGATTGCATTTGAAGGTTTTGTTACACTGATCCAATCAGTGGAGACTCTGAACAGAGCAAGAACTGTTCTGCATGTCTTTTCTGACCAATTAGGGTTCACCAGTTCACCATAATGTGCAGCTATGACATTTAGTAAGGGGTAAAAAACATCACTAGTGCATTGCATGCATGCCACCTGCGACAGCTGGCTGGTGAAGGCTCTATCAGCAGTACTTTGTATATGCAAGTGTCACAGCTCCTGAAAAAGCAGGTTTTGTGTGTAGTTCTCACTTGAAAATTCAGGCTCAACTTCCAGGTATTTCCTGGTTTTTACAAACATTGTGTGGCCTTTGATTTTGGGAATGAAAAGAAAGAAATATTTACACCAAGAAAAATGCATTTAATTACACATGGCAATTTCAGCTCGTATGAGTGTTACGTACAGATGAAAATCGTGGTGTGGACACAGAGGGCATGGCCCCTCCAGCCCCTGCCATTCATGCCATTCATCTCCTCCAGAATTCTTATAAGTTCATATTTAAAAAAATAAATAAATAAATAAATAAATAAAAGTATGGTATTGCTAAATAAAGACACAACTCAAGTGATGCAAATAAGGTGGCAGAGGAGCAAACAAGATTGTGGAAACGAGAGAATAAGACAAACTGGAGGAAAAAACAGGTTGGCAGGAGATAAAAAGGGAGATTACTGAGGACTAAGAGGAAAAATAAATGAGAGTAAACAGGAGAGGAATTAAAGAGGACAGGCTTTTCAGAAACGCCTGTCAAGATGTTAATGTCAGATATAAACCTAATCCATATTTCACTGACTTTTGCAACTCAAGTGCTAAGGGTCAGGGAAGGTAACATAATTGTCAAGACGATAAAATAAGAATGGAAGATGCTTCTTACATGAAACTTCACAAAAAAGAAAGAAATAAAAGACAGGAGGTCCAACTCAAATCAATTAATCAACAAACAAGCAAGAAATGCTCTTCTTAAATTTAGTCGGATGAAAGCACTGAAAATAAATAACCAGCAAAAACATCTAAACAAAACTTACTACTCCAAAGTAAAAAAACAAAAAAACAAAAAAAGAAACAAATGACTACAAATTACTAGAGATGTTTTAAGCACTTTTTGGGGTCTAAGTCAAATGTGAATCAAGAGTGCAACTCAGTCTGAAACTCAAAACATGTCTGTACTTTAAGTTACAAGCTTTAATCATTAGGTGTTGGTAAGCAACTTGGGATGAAGTGTCTCGCCTAAGGTCTTCTTGACATGTGGCAGGAGAAGCAGAGTTAAACTCAGACAACTGCTACTCTCAGTGATCCACATCTGCCTCAGCTGGAAGCATAAGACATTTAAAATTGATTTTTCCTTTTTTTTTTTTTTTTTCCGAAGAAATATTAAAAACCTCTTTGGGATCCTGCTTTTCTCATGCCCAGACAACACGTGTCTGTGTGTCATCTGTCCACCAACCCAAACAAGCACAGTCTTGCTCCGATGGCCAAGTGTGAAGGAAAGAAAGCAGGCTGTCCCTCTGAGATAGTCATACATGCTGCACAAGTCTGCACACCATCAGAAACACATTTCTATTCAAAGACAGAAAGAAAAATGCAGAGAAATCCATCCGCCAAAAAAAACAAAAAAAAACCCAACACAAATATAATCTGTAATATGCAGCAGACACAGAAGTAGATTCAGTTTCTCCCATTGCTGTACGTAATCACCACCTATGTGTGTTTCTGATTTAATTCCAGCAGCTCAACAAGGCAATATCAAATTTCAGCTTGATCCTTTGTAAGATATGGAAGTGAGTGATGATGCTGCTTAGAAGACAATTTCTTACAAAGTTTCTGATAAGACATCCGCCCCAGGGATTGTCGTAGTCAAAGCACAAAGCAATCCGAAAGCTTTTATCTGAATCAAATTTGGTTTTAGGAAATAAACAGAGCAAACACACCGATAATTTTTGTGTGCGTGACTTTCATTAAAGGCTGGAACCGTCAGCTATTTGATTTTAAAATTATCAACAGAAAATCCATCGATGTGCAAGATATTTAAAGACATTTTCTTTTTCTAAAAGCTTTTGTCTCTAGGGTTAGGATGAACAAAAAAAGAAAATCTGATTAAATTAAATGAGGATGAGAGCATTGCTCCCCTCACTGTTTATTATTCAAAGATAAAAACAAAAGACTCTGGGGTGTTTTTGTGCAACTCCACCTACTTGCATGCAATATTTTCTCACTATATTGCCGATAATATTTACTGTCCCAGGTGCTTGCACCCAATAGCTTATTCAGATGGATTTCAGAATGCTGAGAGTATTGTCAGCACCACTGAACTGTGCACTTATTTCCCAACTGTAAGCCCGGTAGCAACAATTTCTCGACCTGCATGTTGCGGCCAGAGCAACCTCAGCTTCATCTCCTTCTGCCTCTTTGTTTGCTTTTTTTCCCCCCCTACCAACAATTGTTCACCAATCAAACCGGGTGTACAGCTCAATTTGATTTAGCTCTAGTCTGAGTAATTTTGAAGAATTAAGTAAAAAAAACAAAGTGTTTCACCGACTGGCTGGGTATGTTTAACTCCTTATTTGTGGAGGGCATCCCAAAACGATTAACATGAAACTCATGTGAACTCGTGAGTTTTTCAAACATTTATGAAAAACGGCTATAAAATTCAAAACAATTGTCAACGTGCTCAGGTCTGATCTTTCATTTGTGTCTTTGCTTTGTCGTTAGATTAAATTACATTTTTTTTAAAAAACTGAAGCTACTGCTGAAGCTAAAACTCCTTAAAAACAAAAATTGATGGCAAAACAAACATATATATATATATATATATGTGTGTGTGTGTGTGTGTGTGTGTGTGCGTATGTGTGTGTGTGTGGGGGTGTAAAATTTGATTGTTTTCTATTTTTATTTTACCAATCTGGAAACATGTTTCATAAAATTTTTACCTTTAAATATGTATATGTACATTTCCAATTTAGCATTAAACAGGATCTTTCTACTTAGCATAAGGTTTGTATTTCTGATTGAGGTCCAGCTTAATGGTCCACAGGAAATGTGCCTTATGATCCATAAAATATCTCCTAACTAAAAATAAATGTATGACCTATTCTCCAAATTTAGGAAGCCAACAATGGGTTAGCTTTTTGGATATCAATCTTCCTATGTCTTTACAATAAGACTTTTTTTTGTGTGTGTGTCTTAAATCAGTCTGGAAGCAACAGACCTCAGCTTTTAGCCCGATGTGTGTGTGAATGAATAAAAAATGAACAATGAATGAAGCTGAGAACACTCTTCTGCGACCATCTTTATTCAATTCTTCCTTGCAGTGCTTTGAAAAGAGATAAAAGCTAATTAACCAATCATAATGCTTTAATCTAATTACCAAAACATAACTTTGATATTAGACGACTGCAGAGTGGTTGCTAGACAATACACAGAGAAAGCAGTAAAATGTCCTCTTTATTAATTTCCCCGTCCTGTCAGTCACTCACAGCTCAGTGAATAAGCCTTGTGCCAGAAATGTTCTGATTAGAAAGTGGGTAATCCTCTGCAAAAAAAAAGAAAAAAAAGTGCCTTTTAATTTGGATAATTTAGATACCGCTCTTTGGGTCAAGGTGTGTTCATCACTGTAGCTTCCCCGTGTAAATCCATTAAATGATACAGAAGTGAAAGACAAGAAAATCAGACTCTCAAATGACAATAAGCATGCATTACAAATGAATACTTAAAAATAAATTAACATGAACGTAGGTGTAGCAGTGGCATACTATTAAAATTTACAACGAGAATATCCGTGCCAGCAACTTAGATAAAGTGCAAGTGAAGAAGCACAATTGCAGAATGTTATTAATACGGTCTTTGTATTGTGTGCATTAGAGCTTCTGTAGCCTCCCGATTTTACTTGACTGGGACAACTGAGATGATAAATATAAAGAGGCTTAATATTAAAACAGCTCTTGTGGTAACTAACCACAAGAGCTGTTTTAGATGTATAGGACAAAAGTGATCATTTACATATAATATAAAAAAAGAGATTTGAGACACTTTGCGGAATAACTGATTTGTTTGCAAAATTGTTCGAAAGATAGATATTTATAAATGGCATATCACACATTTTTATATATATATTCTACCCCAGTCTTAAATTGTGACATTGAGTGATGTTGTATATACAGAATTTTATTTTTAAAATCCAGTCACACCTCAAATCAGCTCAGATCTTCAATCATCTGATATCATCTTTCACCCAGTAAGATAAAACAGAGATACTTTACCAGTGCAAATACGACAAAAGACATAAAGGGAAAAGTAACGACAACGATTTAATGAAATGAAGAGAACTGTCGCGATTGCTATCAATTTGTTTTCTTTCTCAAGTGTTTGAATATGGTATCATTTGTGTTGTGTTTGCAGGGCAATATTTGGAGGTCACTGGGGTTTCTTACAAAGATAACAGAAATGTGTTTGTTGTATTTTGTCTCCTTTTCCTCGGAGGGAAAAGAACTTTCAGCTTCCACTTTTCAAAAACAGGAGAACAGATGGCATGTAAATATAAAAAAGTTAATAGAATATAATAAAATGTTCTAAAAATATGTATAAACCCAGCATTAAGTTGTATGAATAACTGTAAAACCAGCAATTTGTGAAAGTACAATGATTATTTTCAAATACAGTAACTGTAAAATTCGGCAATTACGAAATATTTTTGACAGCTAATATATTTTTGAGATCCGAGAGAAGACAAATCTGACAGGGCATTAAAAAATAAAAAAAATAAAAAACAGAAATAAGCCTACCCAGAGGTGTTTTGAGTTGTTTACAGATTCTGAAAATGTGGATTCTAAGTTTCTAATGAAGTAAAAGAAAAAAAAAACACACAAGTTATGATTGTTTGAATGTTGGCACAATGTGAACAAGATTAGTGAGAAAACCAGATTTGAAAAAAAATATCCTCAGACCTGATCCACTATTTGGCGGCGCTTACAAAGACTTTTCATTTAAATTACTTTGTAATGACCTCACATCCCAGCATCGACTGTCAACTGGTATGACTGGGAAGGTGTACAGACCAAAGAGAGCTTTTGTCTGGCTTATCTGGTTAGAATACAGTTTTTCTTTTAAAAGTTTTCATCCTTTGTCCCATTTTCTAATAGGCCTGTGAGCTTCTATCTTGTGAACTTTTGTCATGGAGTCGTCTGGACCCTGAATTTAGGTGGAATTAAACCAGACATAAATTCTAAAATGCATGTTAAACACTTTTTTTTTAAATCAGCCCAAAGAAATCCTGATATAAATAATTATTTTTATTTTAAGTGTTACTAGATGCAATAACTGCACCCCGGTATGGCACGCTCAGCAGAGCTGCAGGTCCGGGTTGGGCTGGATCAGATCTGCATGTTAGTGTCGTTGTGCAAGTTTGCACAACAGGTGATGCTGAAAAACGTGCAACAAGATCAATGAAATCCATCATATTATGTGCGGGTCTTGATTACATTGCACAAAAAATTCTCGAGTGCCATGTACCGTAATCATCTTCTAAAAATAATAAAAGTTCAGAAACTCACCTCATGAGAAACTGAAAAGGTGTTGTCACCTCATGTCTTGTCACTCACTCTTCCTGCTGCTAAAGAATCGACCTGTGTTGAAGTAAGGGACTTAAAAGTCGTCACATGTAGGCCTCAATTTTTTTTAAAAAAAAGGAATCAAGCTCAGTTTATCTCAGAGTCTTGTCCTGGATGGAAGCACATTTCTTTCTGTAAATGTTTGCTGGTGTGTTCGCAGGAATTTTGGTAAAATTCTGGATTCCTGATTTTATCTCGACGCTTTCTTCACGTACACAATTCTAAGCAAAATATTCTAAGGTCTTCCGGTATTTTAAAACTCGTGCTTTTTTTGTTGTTTGTTTTTTTCTTAATTGGCCAGGCTCACATTTTGCTCTTAAAGTGATGTTTTTGGGTCACCCACTGTTGTGAAGTTGACATTTTCCATTGAGCTCCTCATTGTGGAAAGCTGCGGTTCAAATTTGTCTTGGAAGCGTTGACATTTACAACTCTTTTCTGATCTTTTGAAATCTCCTTTGTCATTGCCAGGATGTTGTGTTCCCCCCCCCCTCTTCTCTAACTTAAGTAGTGAGGTTCTGCCTCTGATTGATCAATTTTATTCACATGAGACCAGCCAAACACTCACACCTGATTGTCCTTCCACTGATTGTAAACACTTGACTCTAATTACTGCTTCAATTTAACCACAGGTTTGTTATCTTTTTCCTCTCAGAAACAGACAGTATTTGATTATTTTATATTCTCCCCAATCAGTCTTTTTTGTGGGATTAAACAGGTTTTCCACAGTTTACACACCTCTGTTAAATGTTCAGTTCTTTGAGACCTAAAAGATAAATAATGTCCAGACCTTGACCTTTTGTAACATATTCTAATCTATTGTAACAAATATCTTGTACAGTTCAACAAGAAAAACAAACAAACCAGTTTGGTTATGGGCGAGGTATGGCTAAAGAGTTGCAATAATCTGGGGAGTTCCTCCTTTTTGTTGATTAAGTAGCTTAAACTTACCGTGATGCAGAAAAAAAAAAATCCTAGTTATTTGTTTTAGCACCTGAAGACTTTCAGTCAAACTAACCGGAATTTTGCACTTGCTATGATTTCATTCAATGAGGCAAAAAAACAAAACCAAAAAAAACTCACTGTTATCAGAAGAAATGTAGCTACAAACACTGATGCTGCCATCGAACCGATGTTCCTTTGCTAACGTTAAGTGCTGTTTATTTCCCAAACAAAACTTTTGTAATTGTGACCCAAAAGCTCAAGTTTAATCTCAAACTGTAACATTTCTGTTGGAAGCAACTACACCATTTCTCTTATTTCTGGAAGACATTATTATTTCTGATAACAAGTATATTTGTTTTCCAATTTTACAACGTTGTTCGCCTCTTGAATCTATTTGGCGTTTAATAGGTCCAGGTTTATTTATTAGTACCAGTAGGTAAATTTGTGCTGCAGTTCTACAGAGCAGGCAAAAAAAAAAACAACATATAACTTTAAAGGCTAGAAGCTCTGGAATAAAACTGATTAAATTAATGTTCAGTCTTATTATAGAAAATTATTGCAGAAAGCAAAAAGCTGTTCCTATACCACCTAGTTTCAGACTGGAGGACTCGAATTCTAATATCAGATGGCAAAAGTTTAAAACTGCTGGACGTTAGTGTGGTCAGTACATATACACCTGGCTGGACGCCTTAACTGTGTGGTATGCAGCAGTTCAACACTCAGCTGTGACTCCCCTGTTACACAGCTTGACCATTTCACCATCTGGCCCAGCGACTTTCTTTCATTAAAAGGGAGGTTAACAAACCAAGAGGTGGACAAAAACGACAAAAACCAACTTGATATAAACCTTTTAAAAGGTGACACAATAGTAATGTCTGCATAGAGTACAATAACTTGCAGACAGAAACATATGTTCATGTCCCCACCTGGGCACTGTCTCTAAATTTTCTATTATGAAATTTTTTTAATTTTGAGTCAATAATGGTCCTAACATTTTTATTTGTTTGCACCTATTCAATTATCTTATTTTATGACTGTGGTTTGTGATTGGGTGTCATTTTTCCTAGAATCGTTTGCCATATTTCTGTTTTTTCCAGCAACAAACTCAGTAGTCCTTGGTTGTGATATTCTGAGTACTAATTATACTTTAAACTAATCCAGCTTCTCTCTAACTTTAATTTGCTCAGAGTCACGCCATAATTACCAAGCTTAAGTCCTGTGCAATATGTTTTAGTGTTAAACAGAGGCACTGCTTTCAGGTAATGAAAAAAAAAAATCCATATTCAACACTGACAAACTTATGTATCTCAAGAATTACACTAAAATGCTACATTATTCTTAATGAGTTTTAAATTCTATTTGCAAACTATTTCAGTCGAGTTCACTTAAGCTTCTTGCGCTGCTGTTTCTACGATAATTAATGAAGCTGCATATAATAATTAAACGCTTATCAAAAGTTAGAGTTAATCACAAAAACATTGTTTTGAATAATGATGCACATACCGGGGTGTGAAAAAGTGCATGACTCCTTCCTGGTTTCCTGCTTATTGCATTCTTGATAAGTTCAGAGTTAGAAGTAACTGTGCACACATTTCATAAACGATATATAAAAAAATGAATCAAATAGTAAGTCCTGCATGTTTTGAGCTTGAACAGATGAGTTTTTGTTTGAAATAAAATCCCATGGATCATCAGTTTTAACAATTACATCCCCCCACCCCCCAAATTATAATTGACATCATCTGTTCTTGTGCAGGACAGATCTTTCCGGAGGTTTTTCAACAGTTTCTTGCTAATCCGTTTTCCTCCTCCCTATTATCTATACTCATATTGTCGTCCTGTGCCTTTGCATCACCTTTTACTTACCTTCTGTTCTTATGTGCTCTGGCTCTCCTGTTATAATTTCCTTCATCTCGGATGTTTACCTCAGTTGCTCTCCCCGGCCATTTGCCTTGTTGTATTTCACTGTCATCTTTTCTTCCATCTACCTCACTTCTCTTTGATTATGTCAGCTCTGTCTTTTCCTCCACTCTACTAAATCTCTACTTATCCCTTTGTGAGCCTGTCTGCATGTCTTCCCGTCTGATTTTTGCACAATATTACTCCCTGTCTCAAAGCATTTGGTCTATTGTTTCCCTCTTCAATTAACATTGCAAATCCCAGCTTCTCTTTGCTGTAACCTGGATCCAGCCACATGAATCATTTGTCTCCTCTGTTGCTCATATTAGGATCCTGACTATGCCATATTCTGAATCTTCTGATTCATGTTGCTGGCACTTTCTTCTCTGCTGGGGGTTTGGGGGGGTTTCTTCCAAGAATTTATCATCTGCCAGACCATTCATATTCAAGTCTTACACTGTTGACAACCAATGATGGAGGGGATATGACCGGATGCGTTCATCAGGCCAAAAGACAATGGCGTGTCCAATTAGATTGTGCTGCAGCTGCACACTCACGCTGCTGTCACTGAGCACTACGCAAATAAAATATACATTACTTCAAGGCCAGTAAGTAAATAAGTTTAAATTAGGGAACATGATTCACCACGCTGGATTTACGTGACCTCTTTTTATTCCCTTTCATTCTCGTTTTATAATCGCGCTTGCGGTCAGCATTTCAAAACTATTCAACTTCAGCTACATGTAAAACTGAAGCGGATCGACTCTTTTTCCATGATTAGACCCATTCTGTCAGGAATGTGTGATTTATCTCACATAGAACATGTGAGTCAAGTTGAACTGAAACCCAAACCTAATTTCTAGACCTGAACACAACTAACGAAAGTGATCTCCTCAACATGACGGTGCTACCACTATTTTTACAAAGTCTACTAATGGTAAATAAGGGCCAAAACGTGTCTCAAATGGCACATTAAAGGAGTTTGAATACATGTCCATAATCAGTTCCAGTTTGTGTTGATCTAGCACATGGATGGATAAGCGGAGGGAAACAGCTGACCTCTTTAGTTGAAGCCATAAAGCGTGAACTTGGAGTTTAAGAGGTGAAATATTCAGAGACTGATGTTATCAGGATGACAAAAGACGGATAATCGTCCAACTTTCCACTTATAGTGATGCAGATTGCTTGACTGACCCCTGGGCAGCAGCTCTTCCAGAGCCATTAGCAGCATTGTGACCAGTGAGAAAAAATACAGTCCATAAGGCAGCCATAAGAATTTGAATAAGTAGAAAGTGCAGCTTATGGACATCTCCTGGTCTCATTTTCTAAACTCTGGGTCAAGACCTAAAATAATCTTACAATCAGTGACATGACAGAGGTACTAATATGCCTTAATGAGCCTTGGTCCAGGGATGACAGGACACATGTGCTCATTGCAGGCTCCCACATGACAGAAGTGCTAGTATGTCGTAATGAGCCAGAATTCCAGAGCATAAAAAAAAAAAAAGCTTCAGCTCAGGTGGGCGTCCCAAAATGACATGAAAGCTAATATGTTTCAACGAGGCAAGAGGGACAACATTTACAGGACAGACTCTCTAGGTGGGAACTGTTGTGGTATCATCTAATGAGCCCAGAGTCCCCGAGGTGTCTGAAGTTTTTGGGTCAAACACGTCACATTAAGCTGGGGAAGTTTTTTTTTGTTTGTTTTTTTTTCTCCCCCAGCTCAATATATGGAGAGCTTTAGTACCGTAAAGGAATTTCAACAGGCTTGTTTTAAATGTATTTTTTTTTTTGTGACAGGAAGGACTTCACATTTGAAAGTAAAATGTTCGAAAGAGACGCGACTTAATTTAATCAGATTTGAGGATTTGCTGAAAAGAAATCCTAATAAAGCCTCATGCATCCCTGGCTGTAAAGAAATTAAATCAATGCAAAAAAAAAAAAAAAAAAAAAAAACATTTA
>NW_006800108.1:204343-276516 GCF_000485575.1 Poecilia formosa
AAAAAAAAAAAAAAAAAGAACATTTGAAAAGTGAAACTCCTGTTATCAGCATTTGACTTTGTTCTCACAAAATGTTCTTGCTTATCAAACAGTGATTAAGCTCATGCTGGATTAGGTTTGAATGCTACATTGGTTACAGGTTGCATAGGTTCAGATTAAGGCAACATATTTAAAGTTTAGCTTTTTAGTGATTTTATAATTCGTTGAGATGCACCTATTCACCTATATCACCAGCACCATTTTCTCGTATCATTTGGGGAACCGAGATCACTGCTGACTTTTAACGCTATACATGATATACTAATTTGATTTTGCCAGAAGGGGATTTCCATGCATCCCTGAAATGTGCAAACATCTCCAGCATTTGAACACGCAAATGCAAAATGTGACACCATTATTTTTCTTAGAGAATGCCTGCTTGTCGGCATTTATTAGCTTATCTGTTGGCATTAAGACTCTTTCTATTCCTGCATGCAAAAGGACTTTTCTTTAAAATACCTCCTCATTTATAATTTATATTGTCCATGTATATTTTATAGATACTAGCATTTCTGCTGGCTATTTAATTTTCATTCCCATGGACATAATTATGCACTGCATAGAAATTCTGTTTGCCTTACAGAATTATTTCCCAAATCTTTGAGAACCACAGCCATGCAAAAGGAGGAAGGGGAATAACAAGTTTTATTTTGTCAGATAATGTCAATCAAAAAAAAAGAAAAAAAAAACCTGGGTTGGAACAGTCATGCATAAGACTGTTCATGCAGATGGTCCATGGTCCTTGGTTAAAACTAAATCTACATACTTGTTTTACTTGCAGAAATTAAAGAAAGAAAATTGTAAGAGTCCCGATTGTAGAACTCAATAAAAGGGATGTGTGAGATCTATTACAAAAGAACAGAATTAAGCAAATACAAAGGAAATTTGGAAAATAATATGGATAATCAGAGTAAAAATGAAGTAAGACGATGAGTAAAAGGTGTTATGCTGCATCATTCCTTAAAGATTTGGACATGACAGGGATTAGAGATTTTCACTCCTATGTATAAACTATGTCTAAAGGCTGTATTTTAGTCACCTTAATTCTTAAGCTCATAGTTTTACTTTTCTTTGTTTTTGCTGTTTTTATTATTATTATTATTATTATTATTATTATTATTATTATTATTTACAACAAGGTTCACTGAGTGTCAAATATCCATTATAGATATGGGCTGTAAAAGTGCTGACAAAGTTTTAAACTGAGTCAAGATTCTTTCCTGTTTGCTGAGTTATTTATGAATTTACTGTAAATGCACAAACACAATTTACTTGGGAAATGTGTTTGCATTAAATCCTGCTTTGGCATTGAGCATTAAAAAAAAAAAAAAAAAAAAAAAAAAAAGATTATTCCATGGTCGGGTGGTAACTAAAGTGTCTACAGGTGAAAAATGTGTAAAGGGATCTAAGACACCAATCTGACGTCAAGAACCAGCAGCAGCAGAAGGCCTCCCTGCCGTGTTCCCCCACACCACCGGAGGATGGGTGTGAAAGAAATGCGCTAGAAATACACAACAAAGACAAACTCCAGCTGCCAACTCCACAGCTTTGGGGAAAAAAGATGAACTTTGTAGAGCAGAAGGGAACAGGAGGAGTTTATACTCTTTTAAATGGGGTCACAAATGTGAATTGCATTATGATTGTAGAAAATTAGGTCAGTTTAAATTGACTTTCTTGTATCCAGGATGGCGTCAGCTCAATTAGCATATTACTTGTTTATAGTGAAAATCCGACGCATCGGTTCAGATTAACTACTCGAACAGAAGGCAATGCATGTAATGCACCGGAGGAATTAAAAACACAGATTGTGTTGCATTATTGTCACAAACAAGGTCCCCGGTAACAGTTTGCATTTTCCCTTTGCATTAAGTTTTGTAATCAAAAGAAGCACTGGACACAGTGGGGGAGCAGGCTGTGTCCCAGCTACAACTTGACAATGTTTTCAAGTGCTGTGAGTGGATGCTGCTGCCTCCAGGTCGGTGGGGTCGGCCTCTGCCTCACGCGGAGGAGCTCGAGTATCCTGGTGTCCTGTTCAGAAGTGGTGGGAAGAAGGAGCAGGAGGTGGACAGATGGACTGGGAGCCCTGCTGCGATCCGTCAGGACCGGAGCCAAAAAAAAAGGGAACTCAAAATTTGCCAGTGCATTTATGTTCCAACCCATAGCTTTGGTTATGAGATGAAGATGCATGACTAAAAGAACAAGGCCTCGGATACATGCGGTTGAAATTAGTTTTCGCTGCAGGATGTCTGCAAAAGTACTAAAGCGGAAAAAACTTTTTGGGCCTTGAAGTGGAGAGGGATGCTGGGAAGAAGGAGAGGTTTGCATTTCTCCTCCAGATCTTCTTGGCCGCTGACCTCTTTGCCTTTTGAATAAGCAAAAGACAGCAAACTGGATCCCATCTATATGAGCAGTTTTAGGAGTAGCAGTAGATAACTTTCATAAAAAAATTTAATATGTTTTACATATTCTTATGTCCTGACAGAATAATATAAAATGGATAATTTGTGGAAAAAAAAAAAAGCCCAAACAAAATCTAACTCCCCTGGTTGCTCCCAGTGGTCCTAATGCCATTTGCAGAAATACACCTCTCTCGGCTTCAAACAGCCAGAGCCAGGAGGAAAGTCTCAGCAGTGTAAGTCATGCTTGTGTATGCACTGCTCACACCTTTCCCCCTTCGCCACGTACTTTGTTCAAACTGAAGACTGAAAGAAAGACGCTGTGGAGTGAAGACTGCAGCACAGAAGAGAGCAGGCTGGATGGCCTTGTAGAACATGTTTGTTCAAATAGTCAGGCTCAGCCCACAGTTTTCTCAAAACTCCTTACAGCAGGTTTAATCTAAGATTTTATTTATGCCTTTAAAAAACTCCAAGGTAAAAGGTCCAGAATGTCTTTAAGCACAACTTTGCACACAAAAGGACTGGTCCTGGAAACAATTTTGGGCTAAAGTGTCAGAGCAACTCAACCCATGAGATGAAAAACAAGAAAAACAAAAACAAAAAAATCATTCACCCATGTCAATATTTGACTCTAAATTACATTTGTTATTTCATTTTAATTACATCTCCCTACCTTAAGAATATCCCTACCAATTATGAAAGCATGCTGCATAATATTCAGTGGAGGAAGAGGAGAAAATAGCTTAGCGAAGGTGGCTTTGACATGAAAACATTTTTTTTTATTTCAAAAAGCTCTAAAGCATTAATGTGCCTCTTACTGTGTAGGTGTTTGTACTGCTGCATGGTGGCCCTGAAATATATGTGACTAAAGAGAACAACAACAACATATATAAAGCTGAAAAAAGAAGTGGTGGGGGGGGGGTTTGTACTGCCTGTGTACTTAAATATTCCTATAACACACAACAAATATTTTGTGACCCCCAGGAGGACTGGAGCTGCGAGGCTCCAATCTGCTGACTCCGCCTTCCTCTGCTCCAGTTTCTTGTGACTGTAAGTAACTTTGATTTCTTTTGTTTGTATGCTCACCTTTAAGAAAGAAAATTCTCCCTGGAACATTGGGTGCAGACCCATAAATAACCTTTCAGTATTTTGTAACAAGATTTCCTGGGTGGAAAAAAAAAGAAAACAAAAAAGCATTAGATGGACAATTTTGAGACTGGTACATAAATACGACTCATCAGGCCACGTACTGTTCAACCAATGAGACTTAAGAGACCCACCCAACCTTAGTAAAGAACAAAAGAGATGAGATACAGATGCAGCATCAAAGTTCACCTCTTCATTTCCCTAAATAAAAATCTAGTGTGTCTAACACACATCAGAAGTTCCCCACAAGCAGCAAAAAAAAAAGCACACGTTTGCACAATGTCTTGAAAGCATTGCAAAAGCCTCAAAAGTTTGTCACAGAAGAATAGTGAGAAAAGAGAATAATTAAGGCCAAAGCATAAAAAGCAGATATTTCAGAGGTTTAGTTGTGGGGAGTTTCAAAGCACAGGTAGGCTACACACACACACACACACACACACACACACACAAAAAAGCACACAATTCATCCCGTCCACTGAAATGTATGGTAGCCCATTTCTGCCACTCTTAAAAAAATCTCATTATAGTAAGGTAGTTTTTTCATAGCAGTCACAACTCTACAAAACTTGATAAGATGCTGAGGTATTTTGATATGTCTATGAATGCCTGTATCACATTAACTTTATTTTTGTCACACTGTAAAATGCAACTCAAAGCATGACCTTTGCTACAACTTATTAGCTCGGAGTCCATCTTTTTCTTTCATCACACCTGTGCAGCTTGATTTTCAATTGCCACAGCTTGACTGAGACATTTGATAATATCACCTTGTTATTTACTCTTGAGTAAAATGTTAACATATAATATTAGACGCTGTTCAATAAACGCTTTAAATCAGACATATGTTTCAAGCGAGATTTTGTAATTATAGGAAGAAAGCGCGAGAACGACTTCTAATCTCATGGCAGCTTTAGTCGGGTTTGTTCAAACCGAACTGCAACACAAGTGAACAATTGTTAAGTCATTTTATCATTAGGCAGTGTGATGTGATAGTGAGATAATGAGGCCCTGCTCGGCTGAACGCGACACAGATGGTCACAACACAGGCAGCACTAATTAATGTAGACTGTGTTGTGACAGTTGGTTTCTTCTTCAAGGCTTTTTCTACTTGATTAGGGATTCAGAGAAAATGTACGGCCAATTTAAAAATAATTTAAAAAAAATCAATACCTTTAAAAAAAAAATCAAAAATAAAAGTGTTAAAGGGTAAGGGAGGCAGTTATCACTTTGCAGGGTTGAACTTAATGAAAAGTTTGCTCATAATGTTGTTTGATCCAGAGCACTAGATGTGAGAATAACATGAGGCAATATAGACCGGCGCATGCACGAACAGCTCTTATTTACAAAGCAAGGGCCAAAACAATTGTTCGACTACTTACTGTAAGAAAGAAGGTTATTGTACGGATAAAATAAATGATGTCAACACTAAAGACAGAAGAAGTTCAATGCAGAGATCGTTGTGGTGATTGAGTTCCAAGCCCAAGGAGAGGAGCAAACGAGCCACGCAAGGCATGGCTGGCCACCTGCTCCCAGCAGTGAACCGTCCTGCAATCCTGCATGCCTGACTCGGTCAACATGCTCAGAGACACCGACGTCAGCCTGGTGTGATGCACAGAAAAGAGTTCTTGGGGTGTGAAGATAATTATTTATTTTGCTGATCATTGCACAAAATATTTAGGAAACAAATGTTTTGCAAATATTACAGTGAAATTTGCATTTCAGTCAAACATCTTATGCACTTCTGTTTTTTTTTTGTTCTCTTCTTTATTTAAAACAAATCTTTAAAGAGTACAGATGTGCCTTGGGCTGACTGAGGAGAGAGAGAGAGAGAGAGAGGCACAGGGGACTAGGAAATAAATCTAACACTAGAACAATTAGATCTGAGCAGCATAAGTAAACTAGAGTTACAAGGAGACAAGAAATAAACCAGAAGGACTGAACTAAAAAGAAAACAGAAATAAGACTGATCTAATCAAAGAAAGAGACTACGGAACACAGAATAAAACTACAATCAATAAATCAAATTCCAAAACAACTCAACAACCCATGATCAAGGTTTCTTGAGACTCAGAAAAAAAGTATATGTTGAAGTGCAATTATTACTACATTTACAGTGATTTTGTGAGGTTATGTTACAAGAGAAAAATATGATTTTTTTTTTCCTCACGCTATTTTAATCATCCTTACTAGAGGTGCCCATAAGCGTGTGATGATATTTTCCTTCCAATGGTCAATTTTAAGCTATTCTACCAGGAGAAAATATCCAACTGTTGCGATTTTAATGAGACACCAATATAGTACCTAGGGCCTGGTGAATACATGGTGCATGCCCTGACCCACAGGGACATTACTCTTCTGCCGCAACAACTCTCATAAAAACATCCGGAGAGTTTCAAATGATTCATGCACCAATATTTTGGCTTGCTGGCATTCCACTGAGGCTCCTTGACATGACCAATATATTCCCAAATTCTCTCTTCAATTCAGACCATTCAGACACACATAAACACACACACACACACACACACATATAGAAACATAAGTATATATATGGATGTAATGTATATAAACTAAAGAGAATGACACTGGAGCATTGGAGCTAGTTCACTGGGCATCATTCATGTGGCCTCCTTGTCAACAGATCAAAAATTCATGTAAATCACTCATGAACATGTTCAGCCTGGCCACACGAAAACAATCCCACGACAGACTTAGAGAGCATAATTCATATTCCTATCACACATGTGCACATGTGCCAAACAAGACCACTGACATGTTCTGTATTTTCATATTTTCGAGATGCTACACGACCTGTTTGGTAATAGGAATGTCTGTCACTATGTTTCACAGAGTTTTTGCAGAGTACTTTGTTTCAAAACTGCAACTATGCAGTTGTGTTTGGACACCAGTTGCTGAATTGAGAGCAGTTGTGCTGCATTATCGTCACCAGTATGTAAAAAATGGAGTGTATGATGTGTTACATAACCTATTGTTGTTCGGTCATAATGTATTTGTCATGAAGTATGGTTGTTGTTGTTGTTGTTGTTGGCGGTGAGTAAGACGCTTGCAGGTCCAGGCTGACGTATAGAAGACATTTAATGAAAACTCGGGAACACAAGGAACTGGCAGAGATGAACGATGTGACACAAGACGAGGACCCAACGTGGAACGAAGACAACAGGTGGACTTAAATACACAGGGAGGGTAATCAGGGAACAAGACACAGCTGGGAACAATCAACAGGGAAGACAGGACATCAGAGACACCCAGGGAAACAGGACTAAATAAACACAGAAAACCTCAAAATAAATGCACAAAAAACCCAGATCACATCTTTGCTAAAGTTTCTCTTTAGAATTTTTTTTTGCATTTTCTAATGTTACAACCAAACACTTGAATTACTGCCGTTGATTTTGTTTTTTTTGTTGTTGTTTTTTTGTGAAAGATCAACATAAAGTAGTTTAGGCAAACCTTGTCACGAGTCAGGTTTTGTTTCAAAATTATATTTTCTCCTTGTATTAAAAACTCTGGGATGGAAGATATAGGCAGAAAAGCTAAATTAATATCAACGTACGCAAAAAGCGACTGAGCACAGAGCTGCCGTTCAGTCTGACATCCAGAAAATAAATAGCTCCTACCATTTCCCTCTCTCTGACATGCACACTCACACACAAACCCTCAAGACTTTAATAGATTTCCTCATCATCACTGCAGAAAATTGCCTATGGATACACATGCACATCCTTGATACATGATTATTAAACAACAAATAGCAGACTGAGAAGTAGCGGAAATCATTTGGTGCCCAACAAAGAAATGGCTGAAGAGGAAAATCGAGGGACAGAGATAGCTGGGGAGAAATAGGGAAGCGGAGAAGATGATTACAACTCCGTATTGGCAAATGCACAATACGAGAGCTGTTTGCCAAATGACAAGAAGATAGTGTAATATTTACCAAATAGGTCAATGATGGATGCTCAACCAACAGAAGGGTTATGAAAAGTAAGGAGGCAAGATGATAAGATAAAAAAAATAAAACTACGAGGAGGTAGAGTAAGAAAAATAAACCATTTCATGAATGGTTAGTGGAGCAAGTGACAGATATTGTCACCTCTATGAACCTAAAGAAAGGGAGGTTAGGAAAGGAAATGAACCTAGAAGAGTGAAGAAGTAGAGGTAAAGAAAAACTGGCAGACTAAATCGTACCTTGGTCACAATAGGCAAAATAAAAAAACACAGGCATTTTTAGTCCACATATAATTAATCCACCACAAATTCAATCTCAAAGCATTTTACAAGGCAGTATAGTATCATTCCAGTGTCATCAATTCATGATTGCATACTCTATAATTTAATCACTTTTAAACCTTGTTTAAAATATTTTTTATTTTGTTTTTTTTTTTTTTACTTTCAAAGACTGCTTTTTAATAATGTTAATACTTTAGTATTAATCACAGGAATACTTTAGTTTATTTGGCCGTTAGTGTGCCAAATAAACTCTGGTAAGTGGACCAAATGTATGAGCCACATTTCTAGACATCTAGACACTGAAAGTGCTTCACACTGGAGCCACATTCAACAAGCTACACTCAAACACGTGAACATTATACACCAATACGCAGATTAGTAGGCAACTTCTTATAGGATTAAGTGCATTGCCCAGAGGCACAGAGACATGCGGCAGATGGAAATTGGAATCAAACACAACTTTTGGATTGAAAGGTGATTCTGCTACCCATTCAACCACTCACCGTAATGTAGCAGTTTTACTTGTTTTAAAACCACGGTGATCACCATCAGTGGCGCAACTCTGCACATTATTCAGGTGGATGCGAAAACATAAACATAAACAGTGTGCTTTCTCCTAATTATAGAGATTCGAAAGTATAAGTGGTCTGGTTGTTACCATCTAAAAATCTATAAAATGCGACATCGTGTACAAAACCAAACATGACACGTCCCACCATGTTTCTTTTTTAGAATGACAACCAACATGGTGAGAAAAAAACAACACCCAAAAACTCCGGACACACAAAGTAAAAGCCCACATTTTGAAAATCTGCGTTTCTCTTTAAAATGCCACTTTAAATTCAATAAACATTGTTCTGCTCTTGATATTACATCTGCCAGGATTTTCATGATTTTATGATGTGTTGATACGTTCAGGGGGTCTAACTTCTAGACCCCCTGCAATGTAGCAATAAAAATGTTCAAATCAAGTTTGAATGAAAAAAAGATGGAAAACCCATTTCAGTTTGTTCTCTTAATGCGACATGTTTGCTCTGTTCATGCAGTCCATCTAATATGAAACTGAAGCAATAATAGTTATTACGTAATTTTTTTCAGCTGAATTTTTTTTATCAATCTTTTCTTGTCTTCCAATGAACATTTCTAAGCTTAATTTTCTATAATTAAGCTTAAGCATTTGTGCAGACTATGAATCAAGTGTTAAGCTTAATCATAAATACATTTTTATTTCCCAGACATAGTCATCAATCTTAAAATTAGCATCCACCTTCTCAAGAGTGATCCATGATCTACCACAATGTGCCATTATTCATCTAATACAGACTGCTTACACTTTTTGCAGAACATAGAAAATGGAAAATCAAAAGGCTTATCAAAAACTTTTCACTAACTCATCAATGACATCTATAACCACCGCAACTAATCAAACTGGAGTCTATTCTTTTACAGTAGGATGGGTAATTCAGTCCCACAGGCAGTTAGTGCTGCTGTCCATCTACTTCAGCCGAGCTGCTGCCAGCAATAACCTCATGTTCTTTCTTGATAGATGATTCACTAGGACCTGTCTTACTGTTTTAACCTCATCATTCGGATGGGTGAATCCACTGAAGGAGCCGCTGATAACAACGTAGACTCTGTTTTCAAGCTGATAGACTTCAACGAACCTGTTTAGATGCGTTTCTGTTCTCTCTTAAAATCGACGTGACACCACTAAATAGTTACTGCTTCCATTGAATCTAGTTTTATTTTTTTCTTCCTTTACCACAGAAAGTATTCCTGGATCAGTTGGTCTGGGTTTTCTTCCTACAGGTCACACAGTCAGTCACAGTAGATTCTGGTGGCGTTTCTTTTTTGTTTTGTTTGTTTGTTTGTTTTTTTCTATTGAAAGTGGCTTTGCTCGTTTCCACTATCAAAACATACATAAGTAAAAGAGTTTTCAGCAAAATCAACGACTAAATACAATTAACCATCCACTGTCATCACACAGTGGGGAGGAACTGAAACAAACTCAACTACTTGTCGCATATTTAGCTTCCTTCAATAGAAAGCATTACAACAATGGCAATTAGATACTGAATTCAGATACATTATGTTATATCGAGTATCAAGTTAGATTGTATGTAATTTAAAACGAATTTATATAATGTTTATATTATAAAACAGCAGATGATGACAACAATTTGAATGTGCTTTGCAAGTAAATTCATTTTAATGTTTTAATGTCGTTCCCGAAGGTTTAATCTACAACCACCATGTTCCAGGTTTTGAATGTTAAACCGGTAAAGCCGGACTGGGTCTGCAGGTACAGCTCTGATATGTTCTTCTGCACAATTCAAATTAAAAAGAAACACAACACGTATTACACACTCACAAAATAATGCATTCACAGAGCAGAGCCGCTACAAAGCGAAAGCCAATTGCATAATTACTGTAAGCTCCCTTCCTCTCCCATTCGGTCTGATCACCAAAATAACAGTTTCGAGATGGAAGCAGAATGCAAATGACGCCGTTTGCATCTGTGTGTATTTCTGTGTTTGTACGTCTGTGTGTGTGTGAGAGAGATAATCAGATGCCAACTGAGCTGTGAAAGTGATTGCTGTGGAAGCCAGTGTAAGAGAGGGGACAATCAAAGAAACACAGTTCTTATCAAAATTTTGCACGCGCAAACACACACACACAACACACACACACCGAAAAACTGTACAGTTTGTTAATAAAGCGAGTTTTGATTTAAGGTGGCAGTTTGGGAAGCAATTTGGATTCCTCTGTTCTTCACATGACTATTAGATGTGCATGGGTATCATGTGCGAAATATCAACAATATCACAGCAGAAGCGAACGGGGGAGAAGCAGATTCTGGTGAATCAGCAGCAGTTTCACATTTGCAGATGAGCTGCGTTTTTTGTGTAAACTCTAATCGAGTCTCACAAAGAAACAAAGCAGCTCACTACAAACACAGCTCTGACTTATATACCTGTTTTGCCAATGCAAAACACTTTAGTGAAGTTCTTAACGTGAGATTTGCACCATTTTCAGTTCTTTGACTTTTGACAAAGTCCTTTGTAAGAAAAATGTAGCTGTTGCACAATTTAATCTTGATTTTATGCATAAAATAATAGATTTTCTCCGCATTTAGTTTTAACTTTGCATGTTTTACTACTTTGCGTACTTATAATTTCTGCAATTTAACATGAAAAACTCTGAATAGAGGTACATACTGCACATTTATTTTTGTTTCTTTTCCAAAAATGTTTACATATTTGCCTACTTGGCTGAGAAGACAGAACTGTACAGTATAAGTTCTTATTTTCATTTTTATGTTTATTTTGTGGAGAAACACTGCTTCAGTGTTACAGAGTGATGAATCATGGCCCAAGTCTGGAAATCCAAGGGATGTGTCTGGGTTTGGCAGTCCTCAAATGTAACATTTGTTGCAAGGATGATTTTGTTTCGACTAAAAATGAATTTTTAGTGTAAACCAAGACAAGTTTCTACTGCCAACTTCCATAGAAAGTTTAGGGTACAGACCCTCCTATTCAAAAATTAATGCATACCAGCAAGAAGAACGAACAAAGAGAATCCCATTCAGAGCAGTTGAAACTGTTATACTGAATTATTATATGGTGTCACTTAAGTTGATATGTGCGAAAGGATATACATATATAGAAATGTATATATACATTTCTATATATAATAAATGTTATATATAGTACACCTTTAAAGCACATATGTAAGCAAACAAAACTTGGGAAGGCACAAGGAAAAAAAAAAGAAAATTAAAAGCACTCAAAGCTTAGGTGTTTCCTTTCCTTTCCCATTCTCCCTCCCCTCATTAAATATCAAGTATCTCAGGGAGCAATAACACAAGGACAGACACTCATAGAGGGGGAAAAAAAACAGCTCCAGAGTGCATATGTGCCATCAAGATTTAAATGTGTTACACCCTTGCATACACAAACATTATTTTAATGCTTCTTACAGAAATCTCAGTCCCCAAGCAGTGTGGCAGTGTGTGTTCAGTTGCAGAAATTGTAACCATGGCTTTACTTTAGCGAGTCTCAGATCTGCAGCCCATTGCTCTTCTGCTGCCGTGTGTGTGAGCGCACGTGTTTCTTTTGACTGCTTCTGCAATGTCCAGCTTAGTTTCAAGGTAATTACATGTTAAATCACCTGAAAAGTGTCAAACATCTTAAATGTATGAGTCTAAAAGGGCCTAGAAACCACACCCGTGTGTCCTGGCAGCAGGTTAAATGTGAGGAGGGGACATTTTTTTCAGTTTTTCTGCCAATTAAAGGCCCTAAATCTGAATATTAATTATTTCGGGGATTTGTGATATCTCAACAGCTCCATGGATATGAGAAGACCTGCGATATGGCCTTTTAGCAATACTGGGAATAATTAGGTCTGAAATTCACTGTTTCTGATGTGCAGTGTTAGTTATCTAATGCATGCCGGTCTCAAAGCCTTAGAACTTTTAAATATGAAACTGATAACACCAAAGTGCTTTAGAGGACAATCACTTGGCGGTGGCACATTTTAGAAAGACTGTGAACAATACACCTAAATTAACATATTTAATGCATCTAAATTAACATGTTTGCACCAATGACTTTAACCCTTTTACGCCAAAGTTTCAAGCGTCTGCCTAAATAAATCTTCCTTATTTTAATTGTAAGTAGTTCTTTAAATGTCCTGTGAGATGATATACTTACCCATGTATCGATAACAACTGGAACTTTCAATATCCAGCAAGTTATTATCACAATATACCGTCTATTAAACGAGTGCCCCCCCTCCCCCCGGACTAATTACACTCTCTGCAGCTGCAGCTGTGAAGTTACCGTATTAACCCGATACTTGCTGGAAAGTGCAACGTCTCCCCTTTCAGAAACCGTTGGAATTTTTCAGATAGCGCCAAGTGTGGCGGAATTACGGTACTGCAAATTTAGATGTGTCGCCGCCGACACGGTGCACATTTTCTATAGTACTAAGATATATCATTCATTATTGTCCATCAGCACCCAGTTAATACATCCAGTTGTTTTGTAATTTGGACTTAATCATTATGAACAATTGGAGGACAGATGAACAATTTCTGGTGCAACAACGTGAAACTTTTGACCCGTGAGTGCTGTCGTGGTCCTTTGTGGTGTCAGAAAGATATATACATTTTTTCTTACTTTTTTTGGGCAGAGACTCAAACAGAAATTGTATTAGCTGTAGAAAGGAAACACAAAAAAACTAACAGTAGCAGTAAAATCTTCAATTGCTGAAGTAACAGCACACCTGGACATTTCCCAAAAAACACAAGTTGTGTTTGTTCATTTCTACTTTGTACAACATACTTCTATCCACTCACTGTTTAGCGGTCTTCTTGGAGAAGCTTCAGCGTAAGAAAATGTGTCCAAAACTTGGCCTGTGGCAACGCGATCTCTGCGGAGTAGAGAGGAGCGAGGCCGGGCAAACGAGAAAGAAAAAACAAGAAATAGACATTATTCACACAAACCTAACATCAAATGTTACTTAGGCCTGTTTACATCCATAGAAATTATTACAACTAAACAAGTCTAAGGTAAATCAAAGAATAAATCTAACTTAGAGCATTACCTCTCCTGACTCACACTGTGAGCTCCGGGAGGTTTTCAGCAGCACCTGGAGCATTTGTCTCTCACTGCTGCTCCACTCTGCGCAGGAGACACAACAGGGAAGGAAAGTAATCGCTTCA
This sequence comes from Poecilia formosa, assembly GCF_000485575.1. Lineage (NCBI taxonomy): Eukaryota > Metazoa > Chordata > Actinopteri > Cyprinodontiformes > Poeciliidae > Poecilia > Poecilia formosa. Next base: position 217,898 of record NW_006800108.1, read on the forward strand.
AACAGTTTCAATCTAGAAAACAAGGATTCTACAAGAACGTTCAACCAAATGCCAAAACGCGTTTGGAATAAGGAACGGAAACAAGAAACATTTGGTCTGTAAATCAATTACCAATAATCCATTTCATTAGCAACGGATTCCCCGGTCTCCACCGTAACTGTAAAATATAGACAAAATAGACAACTTGCTGTTTTTTTTTTTTGCTCCTAAAGGGTAAGATTGCCCTTTTATTGCTTCCCATGATGTCTGAGAAATACTTTAATCTCACACGGCAGCCATCTTTGCGGCGCAACTCCTCCCTGGAGCTGCGGTTTCCAGGCCTTTGAGCTCCAGGCTCACAGAGCACCCCTCCCCTGCGGCTCCCCCCCACTGATCAGCTCTGTCAGATTAGCCAGCATCTATTGGCAAACGCCTGGAAGAGCTGCACGTCTGCTGAGCTCATTATGAGCTACTTCTCAGTCCAACACTGGTAAAAATGTTGTTAAAAGGTGAAGAAATATACATTAATCTCCGCCATTACTCTTACCGCAGGGGTTCTTTCAAAAAGCCACACCCACAGCTGCAACACTTTGGATTCTTATCACTTTTTTTTTTCCTAGAATGTAGCTTACAGTGTTTCTGTTGTGGAGGTGGCAGGAGGGGGGGATTGGGGAGGTTGAAGAGGGGTTGAAGAAATAAAAATCAATGTTTTGATGGCATCAACTTAAAAAGTACAGACTGTCTAGCAAAAAGGTGGCAAATTTATAACCCTGTACACTTATTAACTCTCCACCGAGCGAGATCTGAAAACACACCAACAACTCTGCTAACCCTATTAATGTAGCCTCTGGCATTTAATGCCAGAGCACAAAATGCTCCCATTAAAAACTTGTTACAAATGTCTTGGCTTTGCTTGTGCAGGGCAGATTTAAGGGCAGATTGAAGAGGAAATAAGGGTAAACACCAAACTAAAATGTGGAACAAAACCATTATTTAACTCCTTCAAAAAAACAAAAAAACAAAGCTAAACCCGGGTTTTGTAGGCATTTCCTTTCAAGAAGAACTTCTTTAGTAAGTGGTGTAGCTTTGTATTTTCCTGACGATGACAAAACAGTTGAACAAGCTGTTTGTTTACTGAAATTTAGGACATTAATAACATTCCTCCACCAGTGCTTTTCCACTCTGACCAGAAAAAGAAGCTAGAAGAAATGTGCATAATGTTGAAGCATTATGGTGTTATAAGAACACTTGATAGATTGTTTTTTAGTCTGTCAAAGGGTCTTGTATTTTGAACAATCAAGTGAAAAAAATTAGCTAAGCAGTCAATTGATGTCACTTTAAAATCAGAGGGTGCTTATTTTCAATCTCCACCACTGTAAAAGCTGTGAGTAGATGGTCTTGTTATTTTATCAAACCAAAATGAAAAGAATCAAAATTTGGCTGGTAGATGATTTAATGGAATCCATGTGTATTTGACAGTGGGCTATGAGCAAACTATTGGAAAAGCACTTAAATAAGTCAGCAGTCAATAAAGCAGATGCAGAGCAAGAGGTTCCCAAGCCGGCCAAGAATCGTAGAATGATCTGTACAAAATGTTCAGCAGCAAAAAACTCTTTTTTTATATGTACCAGAGTAAGCTCGGAACAAAATAGCCAAAGCTACAAAAGTTAAAATGAGGAAATAATCATCCGTCTTCCTGTTTCATGTAATAAATATAATGATTTTTAAGCAAACAAGTCAGCGCCTCTCATCACCCACTGGCGTTTTCTTGCTTCCTTATAGGGATGAAGTTTAAGAGGCCACTATTTACATTGTTGGGTAAAGTAATTATTGCCCCCTAAACCTAATAAATGCTTGATTTGCAACAACTGCAATGCAATCATTTAGAATAACAATTTTTAGAGACATAGAGGAATTTTGGCCCACTCTTCTCTGCAAAAATGTTGTAATTCAGCAACAGTTCACTTCGGATGTTGTTGTGCGTTTCTTCTGTGATCTCCTGGCTGAGTCGTCGCTCCTGGGGAGGTTCACTATGTCTTTACTGAGAGAAGATGGAGACAGGGCTGCAAATAACGTAACGTATAACTGGATGGACGACACACTGGTTTGTCAAGTCTGTTGCTCATGAGTGCAATAATCTTCTGAGAAAAATAGTTGGTAATTAGTGCAGAGTCGCCAAGCTAATATTGAAGAGATAACTTTTGTTGGAAACTCCTGCAGCCCTCCTTGGGCTGATTGTGAAAACAAGAGCATTGTGCAAGCTACCCAATACATTAGACAACGCTGCTGATTAAACAGCAGAGCTTCAACTGCAATCAAGAAATAAATGGCGTAGGCCCATCTTACCCTCTGCAACATTCTTTAAAACCAGCCCACCGCCTGAGGTCATGGTTTTAAACTTCCTAATCTTATCTGCCAGACGTCTTTTGACATGTTTCATAAAATAAACAGCACATTTATTTATTCACAATTAATATTCTGAATTCACCCACTTTTTATACTCTAATGTTCATACACAGATTTTGCAATTATTAAAAGTCCCCTTTCCTTGCTGGAAACTATATGCTAAGAGAAAGTCTGTAAGGGAAAAAAAATGTATATCTTTATCAAATTGTTCAGTCATGTGACTGACATTTATACCTGCAGTTGTAGATGACACTTGTTGTCAAATTCCAGTCTGGTTACGCCTTTTATATTGCTTTTTTATTCCTTTCATCCCGCCACCCTCTGCTCTGAAACATTTTCAGTCCTCCTCGGGCCCCACGCTGGCATCCTAAATGAATATTCTGTTGAACAGGGCAGAGTATCGACTGAAACTGTCCTTTCATCTAGACGCCACTGGTCAGCAGCTGCTTTAACTCGAACCAACAAGAACTGGCACATGAGGCAGTGAGCAAAAAGGCACAATCAAAACGCACCGGACCGTCACTCCCCTTCTAAAAAGCTACTGAGTATCAGTGCTTCAATACACCTGGTGGAACTGTACAACTGCCTTTGTTTATTAGGAAACTAAGGCTTTAATCAAGAAGACATTTTAAACAAGAATAAGCTTAAATTGAGTATGCACTAAATTTACAAATCACTTCACAATGCTCCTAGTGAATGCTAAATCTGGTTTAACTACATAGAAAATAAAAGGCTTCTATGTGGCAGCATTTAATAGTGCAGTCAAACAAGGTGTTTTACTTACTGTATACGGTTCAAACAGCCTCTTTTCGAAACAAAGGCCTGAATCTGGAGCCTTGCGCAAGTGCAGAGGCATTAGTTAAAAGCAAGACATGAAGAGGTTTGAGTGGAAATCATGTTGACTTCATAATCTAGCACATTACTTGATAATTGCACAAAGAATTTTACCTCACACTCCTACAGTGAATGAAATAATATTGCCTGTTAAACTGACCTCAAACTTTAAGTTAAAATGAAATTACAGTAAATGACAGGGATATCAAGTTGACCTACACTATGATTAGCATTAAGGACATTTCCCCCCCCACTGCGATATTGAATGCAGAAAGTTATTGCTGCAGCATTTGTTCAAGTCACTTACTTTTCACGTGCGCCTATCTAGACCTGCTTCAAATTTCTTATTGCATATTATAATGGAATGGAGGTACTCTTGTGTGTTTTTCTTCTTTTAAACTGTCAAACTGTCTTTGACTCGCATTTTTGTTTTTTTTGTGACAATTTTCTTGCATGTCTTACAAAATGTACCTTTTTGAAAGCCTGCTTTCTCAGAGCCAAACTACTTACCGAACTAACATCCATGTTGAGGCACTGAATTATCTGAAGATATTTAAAACATCCAAACACAATTCACAATGTCTTACCAATGAAATACAGAGCACTCAAGAAAACACCCAGTGATTAAAAATCACTTGGGCCAATGTTAGGTTTTTGATCCAATGTTTATGAAAGCAAGCATGACAAAGTGAAGACAGACATAAGTTTGTGTGGGGATTATGCCCAATAATTTGGTTGGTGATTTTTTTTTTTTTTTTTTTTTTATTATTCACCAGGACTGCATCACAATGCTGAGTCACTGAAACAAGTTCATTTTTACAACACAATACACAGAGGCATACTTCTGGTTATTTTCATTTGCTTGACAACACAAGTTGTGTAAAATTCTTGTGATTTGATTTGCTTTCAGGGTCCATACAGAGAGTTTTCTGGATACTCAAAAGATCTTAATGGTTCAGAGCCTCTGTAGGTTTTCTATCCCCAGCAACGCGTGGGATATCTTCAGTTTAATGATGCAACGCATTTATCTGGACTGAAACATGACTGAAGCATGTGAGAACTGTTTAATATGTGCTCTTATGCAGGTACTGTAAACGAAGTAGCCTAGTGAGGCGATGAATAATTGTGGTTATTTTGGAAATGTTTTAAATATGTGTGATTTTCATGGCCGGTCAAAGGTCTGGGGATTATGAATAGGTGGATTCTGGCTGCTTTGGTAAAAATGGATGGGAATAGAAAATTCTGAACATGTTAACTGCAGAGATAATGATTGTGGCTTAGAGTAGATCCAACTCTGGCTGATTAAGGAGTATTTTAGCAAATGCTGAAGAGATGATGCTTCTTGTCATCTTGGACACCCTCACTGATCTGGACAAGGTGTAAAATTTGAAGATATCATCAAGTTGATTTGTGTTGCCCACTTTGACTACAAGTCAATTTAAAGTGCTTTACAATATAACATATGGCCACATTTTAGGTCAGTCGGTCATCGTCTAGAGATAATTGGTTGTTTGGATAGAGAAGACCCATCTGTCTTCAGGATGTCTTTTTACTGGCCGAGAGGAATTAGACAAAAAAAAAAAAAGGCAAAACAACCATGGTCTTCAAAAGTGTGTCTTACTAGTACAGGATTTATACATAAATGCATTCAACAGTAGATTTGAATGACTCATTTTACAACAATTCAGTGCATATATACCAGACATATCAGGAGACATCCTTGCTTGGCTTAGGTGAGCGGCTAAATGCCTCAGTGACATGTCTCCATACCAACTAAGTGATTATTCCAATCACAGCTTGCATACAATCAATAGCAAAAGGTCACAGACAAAACTCCAACATGCAAAGACTGAGCGAGGTACAACAAATCCATGCAAACATGCAAAATGTAAAAATCGCCACACGTCATTCATTCACAGCAATATATTTCCTGTCATGTAAAATGGATACATACCTTACCTACGTAAAAAAAAGCCTCGATCACACTGTTGGATCTTGAGCCACAACCCCTGAAATGCTCCATACTGAACATCAATACACTCATTGATCACACAATCTGAGACCAGCAGGGCTGCTGAATGTTACTTTGAGAGCTTAGGAATCCTGTTTGTAGCTCAGATCGATGTATAGATTGGCCTCCCTAAAGCTTAGTAATTTTTGATGTCATACAGCAATTTTCATGTCCATGTGCTCAAAGAATCAATCAGTCATACGAACGAGTAGCATCTGCTTTCTTGTGCAGAAGGCTTATGACATGAATAGCCTTCTGCACAAGGTAACAAAACATTCAAACATGAATAGGTAACAAAACATTTTATTTTCTCCTAAATTTGAACATCTTTTCTTCTATTTATGGCCCTTGGCAACACACAATGACACACCAAGCCAATAAACTGCCAGGAAAGCAAAGAACGGCCCATTTGTCTATGAGAGCTGTAAACTTTTATCTCACATAAAGATTATAATTAAGACATTGGCACTTCATTACCATTCTGACCCCCGAGGACACAGTAAAATGACCTTGGAAGGTAAAGCAACTCTTTGAGAAAGAATAAAACGAATGGTAAGATTTCACTTTGAAAGGTAATTTTGGTCCTGGTCCCAGTGGTTATTGAAGAGGAAAACAAAGGAGGAACAAGATGTCATTTCCCTAATGAAAGGTTGTTTAAATAAAAGTGGAAGCTAAAGTGTTTTATCTGCCTGCAAATGTTAGTTTTAAATACAGGTATTCAACATATGCCTGTAGTTAAAGTTAAAACTGGTTTTCATCGCCAAAGTGACTGAGGTTTGGCTCTCTTGAAAAGAAGAAATAGCAAAAAAATGTCAGTCGCTTGATGAACAAAGCTGCTTGTGACGTACTCCAAAGGATTTGGAACTGCAACTGTGGATTCAAAGAAGTATTGATCTGTGGTGAATTAATCTACATGCCTGTAACACTTTTTGTTTATTTGAGAAGCCATTTATCATTGTTTAATATGTTTTAAAGGGCACTGAAATTCCTACTAGTACTAATATATAACTGGTCAGTGTGTTTCTCTTCATTACTCAGACCCTGGATCACTGAAAATATGTAGACTGGAAGAAGGAAAAATACGTTATATTATTTTCGGGGTGAAATTGCATTAATTTTAGGTTGTTATCATTCACACATTTTAAGAATAGCCGCATGTCATCAACAGATTTACTTTGAAGAACCTCGAGATAAGCCCCTTATTTCCTATTTCTTTTCAGTGTGGTAAATGTCAGGCATTGCAGGCCTAAGTAAGTCAATCAGAGGTGGACGGCGGGCGGTTTATTATCCGTGAACGTCTTCTCTAATCATTTCATTATCTTTCTTCCAATCATTTTATTTGGTTTCCTTTTTTTTTATGGTCTTCTTATATCTTAAAATCTGCCAAAAGCTCAACTATATCATGAACATCAAAGAGGTGGCACGTACCCGCAAAACCCATCAACACCTCTTTTGAGCAAACAATCACTCTCCCACCTTCAGTCGTCAGCTGTTTCCTTCCGAGCATCTTGACCGAACATGTTTCTATGGTGACTAAATGCTCCTCACATGATGAGCCTGGTAATAACGCTTCTTGGGGAAGAAAAACAAACAAATAAATCATTGTATATTGGTACATCTATGTGCTTGTGTCTTGGTTATGACTTAAGATGCATCTAAGCAATGGATCCCTCCCTTTGTTCCATCAATGCATGATGCCTCGCTGACATCGATTTGAAGTGGATTGGTCAGCTGTCACCCTTTAGTGCTGACAAACAAATAGAGGCTTAATGTGCATATTTAGGTCTCCCACTTTCACAGAATCTCCCTCCCCCCCTCAGGTCTTCCTGGATTTTATAGTCTGCTGGGTGGCCCAGGTATTACAGAGACTCCAGTCAAACAAAAGGGACTGCTGAACAGAAGGTAGAGAAACTTTATTCTGGTCGAAAAGCCATAACATTACATAATAGGATAACAGTGAACACTGGAGAGCTGCTATATTTTTTGTAGGATCATTAGTCCCTAGCCAGTGGAGAACTGCAAAATCAAATTGCAACGCATACGTTGGAAGGAGGGAAGGAATAAATGGCGAGGGCACCAGAAGAACTAATCCGAAGACAGCAGAGAACATCTGAGGTTGGGAGGAGGCGGACGGAAACTAGGAGATGGAAAACAGCTGTGCGTGGAATTGGGAATTGCCCAATCAGTCAATTTACTGAAGTTCTAATTGATGATCAAAATGAAAAAAAAAACAAAAAAAAAACTATGGAGACTAAAGAAAAAATATCAAGTGAGCTGGACTGAGAAAAATGGTTTGGTGATGTCAGAAGTCAGAGTAAAATGGGCAGATTGGTTCAAGAATGCAGAAAGGCAACTATTAAGGAGATGCTGAAGGTAAAGGGACTTTAATTTGTAACACAGTGACATGGGTGTGTTTTTTCTGTAGTATCTGGAGGTTTTTCAAACAATAGACATCTTACTAAATATCAGCACTGATTTTTTTCCCCCTGCCTGTTATGTAACATAACCCCAAGTTTGTGCCACCTTTGATGACAAATACTGTATAAAGTAGACCCGCCTCTGCACACGTGCCAACAAGCACTGAAAAACACAACGGCCCATTTGATGAACAATGCACTCAAGCATCTCACCGAAGAACACACAAATACAGATATTCACATTTTAAGTAAGCTGCAGGTGGGACTAATTGTCTCAGCATGGTTACTTTCCCCCAGTTGTTCACCCATGTTGCTTCTCATCAGCTCCTGTCCTCTACTCCTTTACTCCTTTCCTTCATCATGCTTCATGTCTCCTGAACTCAGGTGTCTTCTCATTTACTTTCTTTTTGGTTCTACTTACCTTTTGGCATTTTAGTCTGTACTTTTTCTGCAATCTGATTAAGACGCTACGTCAACACACTCAAAGTCTATAATTCTTTAATGAGATACCGTGGCTGAATCAGGCCCTGCTTAAAACAACTGCAACAGAGCAAAAAAAAAAAAAAAAATGAATTAGTGGTTTCCTTTACGAGTTCAAAATTTTGAGCAGCAACCACATATGGTCGTGCCACATGTTATTGGTAATAAAAAGATCCCATAACTTTAATAATTGAACATGCTTTTTGCAGGAGTCTGTTCTTAGTGTTCTATTTTTCTACTTTAACACCACTGTTTTTCTCCCAAAAAAAAAAAAAAGTTTTTACCACACTATGTGAGGTTCAGCACTAACAGCCGCCGTTATTAAAGATTAACAAACTGAGCAGTCCTGCAGAAAATTAGCCGGTGGGCAAGCAGTGCGTCTTCCCCAAAAACTTCAGAGAGGAAGATGTTACACAAAACGAGCCTGTCATCACAGGAAAAAAAAATCCAGATCAAAGTCAGATTTTATTTCCAGAATAGGTTTAATCATGACTGCCTCGCAGGTGGAAGGCCCAGTGAAAAGTGGATTATTAGAGAAGGTAAGGGGGTTCCTAATATCAGTGGGACCACCATAATGAGTAAGGCATGAAGAGGGGTTCATTATCAAGGCAGGAAATTCATTTGTCCAAAGTATCTGTCTCAAACTGAGAGGGTGTGCTGATAGACTGGAGGGCGATGGAGCCTCAGCGGGCAACAAAACAATTATCTCCAGAGTGATGCTGTCTCCGTTGTGATTAAGGACCTCTGACATCTCGCTCAACAGCAGCAGCAGTGAGCACTGATCAACCGTCAGAAGCAGCATCGACCAAAGAGCAATGGCAGAGATGACAAAGTGCAGTCATGTGATGCAATTAACTACTATATGACTAGCAAGACTTTCCAGAAATGTTTAATGAAAAGTGGTTGAAAATTGTCTAAAGGTTTACTGAACTTTGCCAGATTTCTTGCTAAGATGGAATATGCGAGAATACTGCTGGCAAAGACAACGTGACTCGAAGACAACGCTTTAGGAAAAAGCTTCTGAAGTACAACGGTTGTTATAATCAAGTTAAATTAAGGAACGACAAGAGTCTATACAGCAAATGACAATTACACATTCTGTCCTCTTAATTTGTTGTCACAAGGTTGTTCTAAAATGTAAGAGGAGAAAGATGAAGCTCATCTACAATTTCTCCCTCAGCTTTTTCCATCATTTGCACATTTTTCAGCACATCCGAGACGGAAGAAGTGTCAGTGACATGATGTATTGCCAGTGACATTATCAGAAAATGAATATCTGAAACAGAAAAGAGGCAGCAGGAGAGAATAAGAAATGGAGAACAGTCATAAAGAGAGGATGAGCAGATGAATGACGGAGATTCTAAGGTAATAACAGGGAAACCCTCAAACGGTGGCTGGACGCTGAGTGATAAAGTATTACAAATGATCGAAGAGAGACAGGGGGAAGAAAGACCTCTACCTTTCTATCTCAGTTGTCATCTTGTCCTCACCATTTATTTCCCTTTGTTTCCTTTTTCTCTGTCATTCCCCTCATCTGTCATCCCCCTTCATCTGCTCCCTTTAAAGCTCTCCCGCTAAACTCCTCAGGATCATTATCATCCCCCGCTTTCCTCTTCCCACTTCATTTATTCATTTTTTTAACTACTTACATTGCTTTTTAGCATTTTTGTTTTTCTTTTTGCAGATTTCCCTTCTCGCCTCTACTTACTTCTTTCCCTTCCCTCTTTTTACAATCTGCATTTTCTGCCATCTGTTGCATCTCCTCAGGTTTTAGTGGGCGGGGCTCCATTGTCTTAGCTGCCTGTTTTGCCATGCAAACATTTTCTGTTGAATTCTCTCTTTTTTTCTCTCCTCCTTTGTCTCGTTGCCCTTCTCCATTAAAACGTCTTTCTTTGCTTTCCAAATTTCAGGGATAAATTGCTCCTACACATCCACGCTACTACTTCTTTATTAATTCAAGTACTCCATCTCATAGACTTTCAATCAGGCTGTCGTTTTCTATGCCTACTTAAGTGTTACAAGTGAGAAAAGGCAGTGTAGCCCCCCCAGAACACATTGCAGAGGAGATGCGGAAGAAACAGAACCGAGAAGACAAAAAATTTAATTCACAGAACTCAACCAGAGAAGAGCCCACTTGTCTTTCACTTAACAGTGGCAAAGGTTAACAGAGAAATGATTAAAAGGACCTAAAGTGATAAGCCAAACTCTGGAGTCCCTCTACCTGGACACCAAGGTAGGTCCATCCATCTATTTCTTTAATACCCCATTATTCCTGCTCATGAGTGCAGATGTTTGGAGTCCAGACTGATGAAAAACTAATATCTTTGCTATTGGGGTTATTCAAACTGTTCTGATCAAATGGAAAGAAAAGTGCAGCAGTCAGTGTGGCGCACGGACACTTTTAAACGTGCACATTCATGGGTGGCATGATGAACACTTTGTTTTTAGTTGGCAACTACTGTTTTGCTGTTTGCTCACGCAAGCAAATCAGTCAACCCCATGGAAGCAGATCAATACCTTTCGGCATCTAGAGGTGGTGAAGACAAAATGCTAAAGTTCAGAGTATCAGAATGGGGAAGAACAAAAATGTAGGTGATCCTAAGCGTGGCACGGCTCCTGTTGTCAAACGAGCTGATCTGAGCTTTGCAGAAGTTGCTGATCTCCTAGGTTTTTCATGCAAAACCATGTCTAGGGTTAAAAGGGAATAGTACGAATAAAGAGAACGTATCTGATAGTTGTGTGGATAAAAATGCCCTGTTGACGCCAGAAGAATGGGGAGACTGGTTGGAGATGAAAATTCAACAGCAGCTGAAATGATCGCTTGTTACCACAAAGGCCTGTGGAAGAGTCGACACATTGGCTGTTGAGCAGATGGGCAACAGGAGAACAAGACAATGCTGGGTGCCACTCCTGCCACTAAATCACAGGAAACTCAGGCTACGAGGCTCAGCAATCACAAGTGAGTGTAAATCTATATTGTTGTGGACAATGCGAGCTTCTATAATTGCTTAAATGTTTCTATGCTGTCTTAAAGTTGATAGAAACAATTAAAACATAAATCATACTGATGTGTTGTTGTATCCTGGTTAGGTTGGAGCGCGTATCAGGCAGGAAACCTTCAGGTGTGTCTGTGAGAAGAACAGGGATGAGCAGGAGGCAAAAGAGCAGCTTCAGTTGATTTCATTCTTTGTCTTATCGTTTTTGTGTTTGCTGACAATTGTTGACAACTCTAGTAAAGATGTTCTCACACTTAGAACTTTAAATTAATATTGATATGCTTATCTTATTTGTTTATATTATCTGTATACTTATCTTGCTGAAAGGGCTCGTAAGGACCTGTGTTCACTTGTTTGGCAGAGATGAACCCATTTGTATTTAAAATCTCCCTGTATTTCAAAAAGTTCACAAATGCTTTTACTCCCACAAAGTTTCCGGTGCTTTGAGGGCCGGAGCATAAAAGATCCTCCACTATTATTAGCAGTTGGTGTATTTTTCACATATTCATTCTTAACTTAGTGACACGTTGTGAAATCAAGGTACAACTCTTACCTTTCTTCACCATCCACTGTGAGTGATTGCAAATTAAACCTGCATTCTTGTTGGTCATTTTCCCACCTGTTTTAATCCTTTTAATTATTGATAATTTTAGATAAGTAACTATTATCCTGTAAGCATTTACAGACTAATGCAAGTATGCTGTAGCTGCATGACACATTCTCTAGTCTTTCCTTTTCTGAATAATGGCCAACATAAAAAAAAAAAAAAAAAAGACTTCTGTGTCGCATTTTTTTTTTTACCCTTGCAGAATGGGAATTCAGATTGAGTAAAACTTCCTAAAAACGCCAATAAAATAGAGAACAAAAAGTGATTAATTTGATCTTTTATGAATTATAAAAAGTGTCAGAAACTGAAGCATTAGACATTTTAGTTGAAACGTTTTTCAACATGGGATTTTCCCCACTTACTAATTCAGAATAAAAGTTATATTAGCCTTTATCAGGACTTTCAAAAGGTGTGGAACACAATGCATATCTGACATTTACTTTTATTCAGAAAAAAAATATTGAACATCCTAATTTGCTTCATTAGTTTAGGAATGGATTATTTTGTATTTTCTGAAAAGAGTAAAAGCAATCTGGAGAGATATCACTGTGATAACGACTTTTTTTTAATCAAAAAAATGCACAAAAAAAAAGAAAAAAGGTCAAACACTGACTCAGTCGTCACAGATATACCACAAATATGTGAACTTTGCCAGTGACGCAAATGTTCTGCCAAGTATGTGGGCACCAGGATTAAACAGGAAGAGGAGACGAGGAAGTGGCAAGGAACTTTTTCTCTACTGTCAGAAACTCTTACTTTTCAAAGGCTACCCACATATGCCTTTAATTAAAAAAAAGAAATATATATATATATATATATATATATATATATATATATATATATATATACGAAGAAAAGAAACTACATCTATAAAAATTTGATGTTTCACAGCAAGGTTTCCTGTCCCTGAGGTCACATCCGGGGAAAATGAAGGTATGACAGTGACTGAAATGGAGAAGAAGAAACACCCAGACAGGAGAATGGATCGGGTGATACAGTGGAAGAAATGGGAGAAATGTCAAAAAGACACTGAGAGTTTGACCTCAAGGTATACTGAATAATGGATGCATGAGTGGGAAAGTGGAGGAGAGAGACATGTGTGAGTCACTTTCTCTTTCACCTCTTTCTACTCCTTTGCTTTATTTCTTTTTTCCTCGCGTCTCCTCCTCACGCATTTGTGTTAAGGCAAACACTAAAATGTTTTGATTAAGCCATTCTTGACATTAATACGTTCTACTTACAATCAGGACAGCAATTTTACTCAGAACTTGGATCACTTTATTAAAAGAAGTGCTCAGCTGTCATTCGGATGGATGCCTAAACAGCACAACGATGACTATAAATGACTCAATGTCCAATTAGTTCTCTGAAAAAGAAGAAGAAAATAAAAAAGATCTCCAAATGTATTTGGTACTTTCTTACCATGTTCACTTGAGTCCAGGGGATGGAGAGGATGAAGGTCAATGTTGTAAGACATACAGAGAAAATCCTGATTCTTGGAAAGAATCCACACATGGTTAGGGTTTCCGGGAATTAAACTAGGGTGCATCATGGAAAACCGCAGGAGGTTTGAGAACAAGTTTTTTTTTTTGGCATGTCCAGTATTTGAACAGTTTCTTACCAACATTCTACACACAAAAAACAATGATTTCAATTTAATTTAACTTCGCTTGTTCATGTAGCCTAATAGTCGAGAGAGTCAACCACAAGTTTCATCCCAAGACAGGTTACAAGTCAAACAGAGCCAGTTATAGAAAGAAACTGACTACATTATTTGCGCAGTAATGTAGACAATTTCAGATTCAAAAGATTATAAAGATGTAGCAGATGTGATTCTTTTTTATGCAACTGTGAAGAAAAAAAAAAGATGCAATTACTGAATGGTGTTATTGAACGTATTTTAGTTAGACTTGGTTCTGCATCCTAAACATAAACTTAAAGGGTTTAAATTGTTAAAAAATTATCTCTGGATGAGATATCTAAAGAATTAGTTCAGGCAGAGTTAACACATTGTCTGAAGGAAACTTTCATTACGTTTAAAATTGCTTACAAGTAAAATAGTTTGACTTTCAAGCACAACTACCTTCAGTCTGAGTGGCCACTCAGCAGAAAGGTTAAGAGGCACTGACTTAAAATAATTTCCTGATTCCAGTCAGACGTATTATCAAGCTTTTCCCCTTCAATTTTATTAATTGACTGATTGAGTTGATTTTAACTCCATATTCAACCTGCGGGGATTATGGTATTACTTCCTGCTTGTTTCTTGGAAAAAAAATTGGGAATGGATTTTGAACAAAAAAAGAGAAAAATCTGAGTTAATTTCTCTTCTGAAGTGTGGTGGAAATATACGAGACCTGAAACAGAAAAAAAAAAGACTTTATTTGATACTGTATGAACAATTCAAACATGCATAATTTGTGTAGCATTGGTTTTGTGTCCAAATGGCAGAAAACTATTATTTCAGAACCAAAGCCAAGATTTTCAATGTCATTAAAGTTCATAAAACAAAATCTTATTTCATGTGAAAATCTGACCACATTGCTGTGATTTTGTGGGACTTAACAGATTACAGGTATAAAAGAGACAAACAAAAATAACTAATCTCCTTTTAGCAGCTTCAGATATATTTGATGAGATAAATCATGTTACTGACCTGAAATATGATGTAAAATAACTCTTCATTATAAAGTTGGAGAAATCCTAAAAAGTAATGAAAAAGCTTTAGGCACTGCCAACACCAGCCGTCCTTCCTTCCTATTCATTTGCGTGACTTTCGTTAATTTGCATAAGCATCAGTTTAGAAAATTAAAAAAAAAAAAAAATCGAATTGAATTGCGGAACAGAATTGTCTCCGTTTTTAATTCAAAGAACAGTCTAATGTTTTTATGTTAAATGAGGTAATTATGGAAGCACTGAAGCTCATTTCCTTAACATTTTAGAGAATTCGACCAAGTCTCATTATGACTGCCATTTAGCCACTTCCAGGTAATTTTGCTCATTTAGGAACTAATAACTGCTGTGAGCAAATGATGATTCATTCATACAATTTTCTCAACCTATTTTATTTATTTTTTTCTTTTTCTATATCGTGGGGAAAATGCTGGAGCTTGTCCCAGCTGTCACCTGGCTGCTGTGAGGCGGTGTCAGTGGTTCATCCAGGCATGGCACCCGAAGTGAGGCTCTCCTTCGGTGGGGTGCAACTAACATGTCTACTCCCGTTTGATAAAGTAATTCAAAGCAAATATCCTTGAAATAATGGAGAAACATTCCTGAATTTAATGCTGTGACTTAGACATCACGTTGGGCTTTATAAATTCAGCAAAGTGCACAATATAGGCCAGTATTTCACAAGGAATCACTGAAAAACTGGTTTGAGGTGCAGATTATGTTTGATTTTTTTGTTTTGTTTTTTTAATTGCACGCTCCATTTTAAGTCACTGCATCATTTTGTGCAGAACTAGATGGACGAGATGCACAGGGACTGATTTCCTGTGGCCTGTGATTCGGGCAGTTGGGGAAAACGTTTAAGATTTCAACCAATCAGAAGTAGAAAACGGCGTGTAGAAATTATTGCGGGTCTGACCGTCCCGTTCCGTCCATAATCTGTGTTGGATTGATAACGAGAGATTTCACACGTCTGCAACTTTTAATGCATGTTCCACAGCATTTCACACATGTGCATGCACAGACTGATTGATTCATTAATTGATGGATTACATTTGTAAAAAAGTTTGCATCCTTGTAACATTCTCGTTGAAATTATATTTTTTTTTAGTTGGCGAAGTTATGAAAACTCTCGTAAGCCGCTGTGAAATTTAATGAGTTTATTAAAACCCTGTGACATCAGATATGGGACAAATTATTTAATGACTCAACCGTTATCCAAATGGGGGGAAAAAAAAAAACACAACTGTCGTCTCCCATTCACTGTCATTTTATGCCTTAAAACTTGGACTTGCCAACTTAAAATTACTTAAAACATTGTTTATTTGTTTCTTGGTGTTAAGTATTTTTTTATTATAAAGTGCTAAAATTTCCCCTCTGTGCTACAATAAGCACGTTTTCTTCTATTTCTAAACATATTTTATCATAAATTATTGGTAAATGATCTGTACTGGTATAATGTTTTTCAAGTCCAGAGGATCCCAAAGAGCTTCGCTCTCCATTCAGTCATTCACCCGTACACACGCTCAGTTATCTGGGAACTTCTGAAAAATTATCCAGGAAAATATATTGCACCTCATTTTAACTTTTTACAGCCTGATAGTTGAGCAGTTTACATGCTAAACACCCAATATGAAAAAGCTCATCCCCTTATGTCCAAAAACAAAAGTCATATGACAACCAAACCTGCAACGGTACGAAATAGCAAAGAGGCAAAATGACTGATAATCTGATCACCCCTTCATTTACAATAACTCAGATTTACTTGAATTATTACGTTCTCTGCATTATTAATGTGCATCAATGCATCACCTAAATCTGTGTTTCTCATTCCTGGTCCTCAGCAACCATCGTCCTTCATGTCTTCAACGCATCCCTGTTCCAACATTACAGAGTTAAATGACTGCATTATCTCCTCATCATGCCACAGAAGTCTATTAATCATTTGTTCATTTAAGTCAGGTGAATGGCAGAAGGGAAACACCTAAAACATGCTGGAATTGCGGATCAGTTATAAAACCTTGAGCTAAATGTTGTCTATTAACACTGATTTCAGTCCTAAACAGTTTGTAGCTGTGCTGTATTTCTTAATCTTCAATGAAGTTAAGACTTTGGATTTTAAGTGTCAATCGGATTACCTTCTAGAGACTGTGATGTTTAGCCATGTTAAACCACCACATGGTTGCTGTCGCTTTAAAAGTAGCAGAAACTGGTCTGATCCTGACAGACTTCCAGGATTCTTCCAGTTGCAGTGCGAACGCCCAAAGCTGCAGCTCCATCAGAAATGACAACCTGCGTGGTGTGTCATGTTGGCAAAAACAAACAACAGCCACTGTCTGAGACAAACAACCATGCAGACATGCTCTGAGGTTTAATTTAGAACAAACAGTTAACCTTACAAGATACATGCCTGTTACTGGAGAAAACCAAACAAACAACAGTCGAGTGTTACACAGATGACACCTGAGACCTGCTTGCTGAAAGGCAACATGTCTAACCTGGCATAAATTTAAAGAACAAAAGTGAAAATAATAATAATAATTTAAAAAAAAAAAACAAAGACCTTGATACAAACCCTTCCTTTGGCACAAGGGAAAGATCGTGGCCTCCAGCTTTCTGACCCCTTTATATTTTTATTCATGAGTCATTTTAATTTTTAGGATTCCTCGGGCAATTTTAACTTAGCTGAGGATATATTAATAAATCTTAAGTTACCAGTGAACAGGGTTCGCACACTTTGTTAGATTGAATACATTTCTTGCTGTATGAGTAGTTGTTGATTTGAAATGTCAACAGCCTGAAGCCAAGTTAAGACGTATACGTGCCATTAAGATCATCACAGAGGGAAGTCGGTGAATTGTAAATTGAAACTGCCTTTGGCTCTAAATTTTTAAACCACCAGATCTTTCTGTCAGAGCATTTAGGAAGCCTGATAAGCATGAATGGAAAATTAAATAACCCAATGAGTCAGTCATTACAGTATTTAGTGTGCTCTGAAGGCTTTGCACGAAAAAAATAAATAAATAAAAAAAAGCGCTCCACTGGAGCTGCAGGAAGAAATGTTATCCCCCTTTACCAGTTCTATGTTAATGAGAGGGCAGCAAGTTAAAGAAAGAAAACTTTTCTTTGAGTAAGAGATTTTAGACCAGAGTAAAACTTGAGTGCTGCCTCAAACAAACCATCTCTGTTTTGTTCACAAATGACAACAGGATGGAACGTGAGATGAACAGGCAGATTGGGGCTTCGTCTACGGCAGGGCTGCCCACACTTTTTCAGCTTGCGAGCTACTTTTAAGATGACAGAGTCTAAAAGATCTACCTAGAATAAAAATGCAGGACATTTTTTTTTATTCTAAACTATCATTATTTAAGTTATTATTATTTAATTAATATTGTGTCTTCTTTCTTTCTTCTTTTCCCCCTTTTAGGATAAGAAAAGTATTTTTAATTGAATTTGAATTTCATCTACAATACATATTGGTGTGTCTTGCATAACTGCATGAACCACGTTACACAATACAACTCTGTACACTGTTTGTTATTACCTTACTCTGATGACCTGCACTGAATGGCATCAGCCAAGGCTGCATAGTCCGGATTCCCAGCTTCAAACACGCTTCCAGATGAGCATCAGTCATTGAAGAACGGTATTTGGACTTAATAATCTTCATGTGGGAAAAGGCTGATTCGCATAAATAGGTGGAACCGAATAATGCAGTCAGGGAGGTAGCACATTTCCTCATGTTGGGGTATTTTCCCTCTGTTAGCAAGTTCCAGAACTGTCCATGGGGCCTGGACTTCAGCTCAATGTCAGCTTGTAGAGTCAAAATGTCATTCTCCACTCCAGATGAGTTCAGGTGAAACATAGTTGCAATTTTTGATCCAAGTGAATCCACCTCAGCATCTTCCCAAAAAGGGGAGCACATGAATGTAGCAACTGGCTCCAATAAAGCAAAGTCTTGAAAGCGCCTGTCAAACTCTGACAGACAGTTCTCAATCTGCTCTGTGTACCGTGCACTGTCAAGTTGCTCACGTGTCTTCCCCCTGCATCTCCAGCTCCAATGCAACATTCTGGAAGTTTGTCAAATCATGGCGCTGCAATTTTGAGGTCACATGTTGCATTTTTCGTTTGAAAGCATTAACTGAGCTGATCATATTGATCAGTTTTGTCTTGTCCCTGCAGCTCTATGTTAAGGTCATTCAAAATGTTGGTCAGATCGGTTAAAAAAGCCAAGTCTAGCAGCCACTGGTCATCACTTAATTGTCTGTACTCTGCATGTTTGACTACAAGTAAAAACTC
This sequence comes from Poecilia formosa, assembly GCF_000485575.1. Taxonomy (NCBI): domain Eukaryota; kingdom Metazoa; phylum Chordata; class Actinopteri; order Cyprinodontiformes; family Poeciliidae; genus Poecilia; species Poecilia formosa. The sequence continues at coordinate 236,591 of NW_006800108.1, forward strand.
CTTAATCTCCGGATAGAGCTCTCGAAATCTTTCCAGGAATTTCCCTCGACTGAGCCACCTCACGTCAGTGTGCAACAACAACAACTCAAAGTGGTCACAGTCACCCTTCTCCAGATGTGCACGGAACAGTCGTCTTTGAAGAGGTCTGGCGCGTATAGAACAGGCGATCTTCGTTGCCACGTCCATTATCTCTTTCATGTTGAGCATTTTAGCGCATAACGCTTGTTGGTGCATGAAGCAGTGGTAACTGAGGAAGTCCGGGAAAGCATCATCCTCCCTACACTTAGCAATGAATCCATTCGAGCGGCCAACCATCGCAGGTGCTCCGCCCGTGGTGATGGACACGAGTTTGAACACCGGGAGCTGGGTTTTCTCAATAAAGTTTTTGAAAGACTGGAAAATGTCATCTCCCCGTGTGCAGGGGAGTACGGTCAACAGCTCTGCTCTTGCATTCATGTCAGGAAACACCATCCAAACAAAAATGCACAACTGGTCTGTGTCACTCACAGCTGTCGACTCGTCTAATTGCAGCGAGAAACACAGTCCGCAATATCCTTCCACAGTTTCTGAGTCAAATCCTCGGCCATGACTTCGCGGCGCCGTTTAACTGTATTTTCCTCGCTAGCTGGAGAGCTTTGATTGCAGATGATATTTCCGATTTGTTTTTAAAGTCTCGGAACAAGGAATCAGCGGCTTCAACAAATGCCTCTTTTATCATTTCTCCATCTTGGAAGGACTTCTTGAGCTTAATCAAGTGACTCACCCGAAATGATGCTTCGGTGGCTTGCCTTCGCTTTTGTGGTCAGATGTGAGAAAAATGACTGCTGTCCGGACAACTGAGATTTAAGTTCTTTCACCTTTCTCCTTCTCAGCTCGCTTTTCGGAGGGACGTCAATGTCGTAGTTTTTTATGAAGAGTCTGAAAATGCCGCTCCACATTTCCCTTCTTTGGAATAGCAATGGCACATCGACAAATGAGACAAACACGTTTAGAATATGACATAGTGAATAAAAAAATGAAAAAAATCCTCCTCCCATTCAGCATGGAAGTGGTAGGTTTTAGCCTTCTTACTTGGACCAGCTATGGCACTCATGTTTATACCCTTTCTTAAATTTAGTTTAAATAAATTATTAGCGGCTAGCTATGCAACCCCAACTACTTCTTCTTCGTCGAATTATTGGCGCGGTATTACGCGCATGCGTACGGTGGTCACAAAGGTTCGCCACGCGTTCCCTCGCAGTAATCTACTGATCAGTTCATGCCGCATAATTGAGCCTTTTTTATGGTGGCCGCCGTACTTTCTGCTTTAATACAAGCTTATAAGGGTTTTCCATGGACTATTGAGTTATTATTGCGGGGTATTTATTATTATTAACAAAAGTTTTGCGAGGGAACGCAAAAGAAAAAAAAAATTCCCCATGTCCCATGGAGGACTCCGTAGGGAGGAGTTAATCAACGTCGTTTACAAATTCAGACATATATCCGTAATGTTGATCAAATTTTCTCCACTATATTTAGAGAAATAAAAAACTTTTACACACTACTGTTATGTTTTTTGCTGTGTTTTAGTTGTAATGTAATAACATCAGGAATGTTTGAGCTTTCTCCCAGCTTTACAGCGTTCTAAATCGTGTGACATCTGTTTCGATTGATTAAAAAAAAAAAAAAGGCTGTAATACACGGGTTTGTTCCATAATGGTTCTTTAAAACATTGGCTAAAATAATAAAGATCCTACATGTGTTTTTACAAACAGATGATAGAATAATAAATTGAGGATTTAGCTGTTTCCCAATTTTTTCATGGAATAATTGCACTAAATTTCCACAGCAGAATGACACTGAAAGGTCATCATTCCGCAAATTTCACCATCACTTATCACGTAAAGAGCCTTGCAAACATTAAACACAACTTATAATAATAAAAAGAGGTTTAATAAGTGTTTGCAACATTTTTGAGAAAGAAATTGGTATCGCATGCATCACTGTTACAAACATTTCTATAAAACTAAGCAACTATAAAAAGAAAAATAGCCCGACTCACGGTCGCTGCGTACTTGTTACGTTAGAATGTGTTCGGCTCAGATTAATTGTGAGCCTCCCTGATGCCTAATTCTGGTTTTGCTGATAGCTGAAGGGAACAGAAATGTTATTGTTTAAACCACAAACATGCATTCAGCACATGGTGAACTTTTTCTTTGAAAACATAGGAGTTGAATACTCCCAGACATATTAAGAACTTATCTAAGTTTTGCAGAATGTATCACCATAAGGAACTGTACACTCTGAACAAAATCAGAATTGAACTCAAACAAAAGAAATCACAACTAAAAAAAATAAAAGAAACATTTCTACGTATAGAAAAACGCTTATAATCAGCTGTATTGTATTTAACGATGCCACTATCTAAAATAAATGGTATATGGAGCTAAAACTATGGAAACTGAAAAGCTGACCTTTTTCAGAGAAACAGTTTTTCAAACACATATGCACACACACACACACACACACACTTATTACTGCTATTGTCAAAAGACATTATTAAGGGAATTGTTAAAGAACTCCAAAACCATGAGTGTGAAGGACATGGCAATGAAAAGACTTGCATGTGGGAGTGAATGTGAAATTTCCTCTGCTTTATTTTTTTTAAAGTCTACTTTGATTAGCTGCATTAAAGCTATGATGCCACCAGAGTAAAGCATTTCCAAAATGGCATTTAAACTCACTAGTTTTCAGTCTCAGTGAAGATGATCTGTAAATACTGGAACAAATGGATTTAATACAAACAACTGAAAGGTCTGATACCAACCGTTCATGGTTGTAGCAGGAGTAAACTATGTTAAACTATACTGATGTTCTTAAATCAATTAATTCATCAAAAACCCTTCTTCTAACCTTAAAATCAGTTTGAATGAGAATATCTTTACTGAGTCAGTGAAAGCTTTTGATTGGGTCCCTGGTTCTGTCTTACCGCGCAACCGGTGGTTTGGAAATGTGCCAAATGGGCAGTTGCCCAGGGCAGCATTAGCATCAGACAAAAAAAGGTGCAACTTAATCTTTAAGCAACAGAAAACCCTAAACAGGTTTCCTGAGTGGGGGGGAGGGGGGAGTCCTGATTGCTATTCAGCTGCCCTCTCTGGAACCTGTCCTTTCCTGATGAGTCATCACAAGGCGCTAATCAACCAATCAGAGGTGGACTTGGAATAAAAACACAGATATATCACGTTAAATAGCAAATTAAAAAAAATCTATTTTGCTATGGCTCATCTAAATTTGACTGTCCGGCTTTCACACACATTTGTGGGAAACACGGTGAATAAACATCATTGCAGTACTTTGATAAAGCCATCTTCAAAGCGAGAGCTGACAAGATATTCCATATGGACACAATTTATTTATGCTTCATTAAAAATTGTCTCATAACTACTTTCCTTTTCAGCATAATGAAGTTAATGACCTTGCCAACTATACTTCAAAAGATCTGCTGTTGAGGTGGGATTGCTTTTTAGAAAACAGGAAAGATGGCCCTCGCAAGGGACCCAATGAAAAGCTGACATAAATACCTAAATGTCTCTCGTATGTGGCAGTGATAAAACGTTCCACATCCCCTGCTGATATTATTGCTATTGATAAAAAATAAAAATTCAACAGTCATATTCTTAGATTTTTTTTTTATATATATATACAAATGCTAATTAGACAAATAATGACAATATGCTAATTGCAAGCTCAACCTTAGACACATGCATCCTGAGGGAATATTAGCACTTGAGGTAAACATGTACTAAAGCCTTAAAGTGACTTGTTGTTGTGGAAACTGGGTGATGACAAGATGCCACTTTTTTCATCGGTTCTCCAGGCTACGAAACCTCACTAAGGTTACGTGAGGTTAAAGCTGCTTTTGGAGAACTTAGTGGCTAACTAATGTTACTCACCTACACAGTAAAAATGTCAGTGTTGAATTAACACCTGCTGACTTGAACACATATAGACACTTTCGTGTCTTAACACTTTTAACACTTTTGAAAGTGTTAAAAGACTGACACCCATTTTGTTGTTAAATTAACATTGCTCTATAATACCGAAATGGGTTTAAGAAAAGTTAAACTTTCCATTTCTGTGTATTGTTTTGAATATTTTCCACTGGATTTGATTGATGTTGACACCTTGTGGGTCAATTATTTACTTTTTTAACACCACATTATGTTTTGTGATCAACACTACACTTTTATTATTATTACTTTTAATATGTTTTAACCCCAGCACCATTGTAAATGTTAATGTGACACTTTGTATTGTTGAATTTAACACCTGCTGACTTGAACACATATAGACACTTTTGGGTGTTAATTCAACACTGGCATTTTTTTTTACTCTGTAGTAACCTTATTTAGTTTAAGGCTACTTTTGGAGAACTCCTGGAAAAAAGTGTCATCTTGTGGTCACCCAGTTTCCACAACAGCAATTTAGTTAAAGGTTAAAGTGAATAACCTTAACTTTATTCACAGCAAATGAGTTGATGTTTCCACCACAGCAATTCACTTTAAGGTTAAAGTGATTTTCTGTTATGGAAACTGGGTGACCACAAGATGACGCTTTTTGCAGCAGTTCTCCAAAAAGTAACCTTTGTCCTTTCTAAATTGCACAAAACAATGTTAGTTACATGTAGTCATTAGGAGTTGCTAGGTATGCCGTAAGTTGTGTCAGACACCCGTAAAGCCTTCCTAAGAGGTGGATACTTACACGTGAACCATGTCTTTTAGAACGTCAATTAACTCGCTTTCTTCCTCAACTTCAGGGAGACTCAAACTTGGTTTCTTGTGTTCCAGATTCTGTGACATACTGCCGGTGACCAATTTGCAAACTTCTATTGAAAATCTTTAAAAAGCAGTGATCTCAAACTGCAGTCCTCGAGTGCCGGAGTCCTGCAACTTTTACATGTGTCCTTTGTCCTACACACTTCAATGAAATGTTGCAACTGCCTCACTTTAACAGCCAAGCTCTACAGAACCTCTGCTAATGAGCTTATCTTGGAGCCAGGTGTGCTGAAGAGGAGACGCGTCTAAAAGTTGCAGGAGCCCGGCCCCTTAGGACCGTAGTTTGGGACCACTGCTTTACAGGAAAGGTTCTACAGCGACACAGACAGACTTTTTGTCATATGTCAAATTATGTTGCCAACTGTAATCCAGAAGCATCGCAATATCACTGTTTCACTTGCACCACATGCAAGCACTTTAAAATCATAAAATATTTGCTTGCTTATTTTATGGGTCAGCGATCTAGACGTTGCAGTGACTGATTCAAACTATAGTGTCTACTTTCCTCCAAAAGGGGGCGCAAGTGTCAAGCAACCTGACGTTTGAATCTGCCGAGTTATGTTAAGTCAATAAAAATATATACTTTGAGGAAGGTTGTTTGTCAGAATAAAAGTGCCTTTGAATATAAACAACCTTTAAGCAGGTATTGGACATATGTTTCATTTCACTCACTCTTGCATAATAAAATTTTTATTTTTAGTCTTTTCTGGACTGACATATTTTAATCTCATCTTGTTTTCATGATAATTAAAAGCAGAGGCTTGACAACACGCTCTGTGTGTAATTGATCTATATGATGTGTTTCACTTTGTGAAGTGAGTTGCTGAAATAACCAAACTTACTACATTCTAATTTATTAAACCTGGATTTTTGAAGGTTGGAACGGGTGTATGTAATCTCATCGTAAATCAGAATAAATGTAATTAATAGCGTCGTTTGCTTCTTCTTTTCAAAGTAAGATTCCTTGTTAGGGTCATTTTAATTCAAATTTGAATTTGTCACCTGCCTCAAAATGTTCACATTTGCTTGTTATTTATAGGTTGTGCAGATCGCAAAACAAAACAAAAAACGGGAACATGACAAGTCGCAAAGGACACATCAAGAAATCGACATTGATGACAGGAGACACCTTTCAATCCATATTTATGACTTTCTTTGTATAAAGCTGGAAATCATTTAAATGATGATGGCAATACGCCTTTGTTTGACCAACATGTTATCCTGGCACCAAAAAGCCTCACAAACTGTTTTATTACCAAAACACATCAGAACTTGCTTTCCTTGTCAAACTCTGAACTAAAAAAATTAAATGGCTGAGGAACATTATTCATATGTGTTGGTTTGATTTATACACATGAACGGTGCATTTATTTCGCAATAGCACAAATATTCCATTATCCTTGGCGCTTCTGCTGCTCACTCCAAAAGGCAACCTTTGACAGACCATTGTGATACATTCCTAAGTTTACACAGCAGCGGAGAACCGCAAAAATCACTTTTCCCTCCACATACGAGTGCCACCGCTGTGGTCAGGGACTCTGACAATGCTCTGTAGGCCAATTATGTCCCTGCTGCTCTTTTTCCTCCTTGTCAAATTGAACCTCCAAATGTATTCATGAGGTCTCTCCATGGAATCCAATCCAAACACTTTCTGCATGTAAAAGTAGACACATCGACAGTAGGAGTTTTGCACACAAAAAAAAAATTGTACGTTTCCAATTTGCATTCATAATATGATGTTCTGCTCTGTGGTTGCATTGTACAGTAGGGCTGTACATTTTATGTGTCTCTTTGCGCTACGCCTTCAGTCACAGGAGTTTCTGTTTTTGCCATGGATACCCTGTTAGAGCGAAGGACGTTATAAACGTTGGAGAAGCTGATTGTGTTGATTGACTCCGTGTTGAGATTGTCCTTCAAAGTGCCTGTTGAGTTTTTTCCATGCAGCCAAATGACTTTATTTTCAAAGACTGTGACAGAAATGACAACTCTTTCATTAGCGACGACAAAAGAGGTTTTCAGCCTTCACGTCTTCCAAGTAGAAAGATAAGCATTCTCCATAGGCAGCCATGGACTTTAACCTTCCAGTTTCCTTCTATTGCCGGAAATACAAAATTATTTGTTCACAAGTCTTCACTGAAGAAAAACCCAGAACAGAAGTGCAATCTGCTTTCCTTTGTAAAAGACTGAGATGAACATACCCCGCTTTCTTTGCATGTCTAGAACAGACCATTCTGAATGCAGCACAAATGTATCTAATCCTTAATTGTTTTCATCTTCTTCCTCCTGCCTATCAAAACGTCGCTCATCACTGAATCCTGCATAAATCCAAAGTTTTCTGGTGACAGACTGTTTTCCTTTCCACTGCCACTACATGCATGCTCGATTTGAGGGATAGCTGTAAGGTTATTGACTCAACGCAATCAGCTCTTGCTGCAAGCTTGTTCAGGAGAAGATATTGCAAAGTCATTCACCTGATGCAGTTTTCTTCACGTCCTAGGATAGAAAACCTTTCACAAACCGGAATAATAAACTGACATGAATGTGGTAATTTACTAGTCGGACTGAACTGGAATGTATGCAAGTGATTTAATTTGTCTTTATGTCATAGGATTGAGTTATTCATATTTCTTTGAATCATCTGGATATTTCTCAGTGGGTCGAGATACGACTGCTTGCTGGAGGCGTGAACTCTGTTTTAGTTTCAAATGACTGAATCTGATTTTACCCAGTTTCTTACATTTGGCCATGATATGCGTAATGCGCAAGCTCAGAGGTGAAGGAGCTCACGCTACGGAGCTGAACAAAAATTGCGCGCACCGGACAAAACTGTCCCCCACTGCGCAGAAGGAGTGCTGAGCTGAGAGATATCTTTACCATCTCTTACATTAACCTTGCTCCGGCTTTTGCTGTTCAATATTTTGAAAGTATGGCCAACACGAACTGAATGGCTTTGTTCAAGTCCAGACCAGGAAGTCAATGGCATAGTTAAACGTTTTCTGAATAAAGTGCCTTGAGACTGCATTTGTTCTGAATTGCTTCAATGCAATTAAAACTGAATTAGTACAGAGTTTAATTTTATTAGATCAGGAATGATAATTCATTGTGTTTCATACAGCCATCATGTCATTGTTGATCATTTCAAACTTTGCTCTCTATAAAGTAACACAACCTATAGGTTCCTGGAAACCAAGGAGTGATATTCAGTTCATCCCCAAGTAAAAACGAGTGTGCTTTATGTAAACAACCGATGCACATTTTTGCTTGCAAAACTAGAGTAGTACAGTTGTCAGAAGAACTGTCGCAATGGGCATGACTCCTATATTTATGGTATTTAATGAATATCTGAGCCGTCTTCTTTTTTTCATGGTGCAATGACTACCCACATACATTGCATTCATTCCCCATCCATCCGTCTGCTGCCCATATGTCAGAATATAAAATCTGAGCTGTTGCAAAATGTCAGCTAGCAGGTTACAGCTCAATCAAGCCTTATGAAAACATGACATCCACTATGGCAGTGTTTTATTATACGTGTCCCTGCGCAGCCACACACACACACGTTTGCCTGCGGCTCTCTCACGTGCAGACACCCAGTCAAACCTCCCTGTCATCGGTGTTAGTAACTCATACATAAACATGAATTACGATAAACAGAACCGCTGTTGGTGATATGTTTAAACAGGGCTGACAGGCTCACCGTCAGGGGCCAACACCAAACACAGGGGAGGAGATATGCAGGCATCGCACTTAGAAAATGTCAACATTCAATCTGAGTGTGCGTCCTTTATCTGGTACGTTGCCGTCCATACACGGTGAAAACATTTGGTCTTACAATCATTTTAGGCAAAAGTTTATGAATTTACCGGTCTATTTTATTTATTTTTATTTTTTTGTGTGTGGCTCAAGCAGGTTAATAATTATGTTCTGCTGCATGTGCCTGTGTGCTGACCTCTCTGGCAGAGACCGGGGTGTTTAGTATTCCAGTCTGAAGCCGACTTTCTGTGGCCAATCATCTCACAGTTCTACGCTTTCAACACACACACACACACACACACACACACACACAGATATAAATGGTATCATGCGGCTACATAATTTCCTTGCAAGTTCAAAGGCAGAGTTAATCAACCCTGATCAATGTTCATTTTATAGCCGCAAAGATAAAATGATAATACTATACATAATATTACCCAAAGATTAGAAGCTTTTTGTCATTTAAAAGATAGTGTCACTGTGCTGATTAAGTCTGTCAAAGTTCCTGACCCAAAGAGAGCCCGGAGGAAAATAGGTTCTCACAAATTACCTCTGTGGGGTGTGTACTGGAGAGGAAACCTGGTGTTATCGTAGTTCAGCAGCGCCGGGGTCATGATATGGTAGACTCTGTGGTAATTGTTGCTGTAATATTCCTCTTGTTTTCAATAAAAGTAATTAAGCGGAATCCGTTTAGGTTTTACGTAATATTCTTATTGTGCTATTTTATATCTGCGTTACTTTTCTATGGTGTAAAACGATGTCCAGTGTTAGGTTAAGAGTGCTACATATTGTTGATTTTTTTTTTTTTTCAAATAATCTTCTACTTAGATATATTGTAAAACCTGTTTAAAAATCATTATAACTAACTGGAGGAAACAAAGATCCCATGATGCCACAATGGAAATCAAAACTCAATTTCAGGGATAAACGTGAAAACTAAAAGTGTGCATGAGAGTCCTATTGATTTTTATTTTGACATTCTTTGTGTTTAAATTTGTAATTTCAAGCAATGCTTTGTTTTTTGTTTCTTTCTTTTCATATGATTCACTCTGGATACACAAATGCTTAAATCAATAGTCCTCAAGTTAAATGTTAAAGATTTGAGAGATGCGTCTCCAGGATAGGACCTCTCTGTGGCCACACCTAAATGTTCTATCAAAGATTTCTGTGGACAAGAAAATCACTGTCATTCATTTCTTGTCCTATTTGGTACAGGAAAACCCAGATGCGGAGAAGAAAAAGGCAGACGTGTGGGGAAACAATTACTTATAGGAGGTTTAATTCAGGAAAAACAAACAGGAAGGAAAATAGGACAGACATCTGTGCACAGGAACCAGCATGAGCACACCGGAAGGACAAACCAGAGTGAATGAAAACTGCATGCCTAAATAATAAGGAGACAAGAAAACTCATGCAGAATCCGGGTGAGTCCAATTATGCAAAATGCATGGCAGCTGTGTGGGAAGCAAGACTAAGGAGCTGGGGGGAAGGTGTGAACAATACAGGCTAACAGGGATACATTAGATATTACAAGATATATCACTAACATAACTGGATGCCAGGAAAACATAACTAAATATCAAAAGAATATTAATCCCCCCCCCAAAAAAAAAATCAGATTCCAAAACTCTGATAAAAACAAACTCAAAATCTACACATTTAAATCTTAAAATGTGAGTTTTGGGGGGTAAAGTTACCTAATTTGTTAGAACATGCAATAAAAAATATCTTCACCGAATAGAAAACGATACTTGCATCTAGTGTAAAAAAAAATAAAATAACATAAAATTGGATTTCCACACCAGCTAAGGAAAACAAAGCCAAACATGCAATTGCAATAGCGGTGTACGTTTTTAACGAATCAATTTTGATTAAAAGTTTGTAGCACAAAAGACTTGGAAGCAATACAGGGTGTTTTGTTTCCTTTAAAGAGAAGAGCGGAAGGCGAAAAATAAAAATAAAAAAAACACGAAAGATTAAGGCTCAAGATATAAAACCTGGATTAACTACATGCCATTTGCATAAGCAAAAGCAATAACCCCTTCTTTTTATTCTAATTACTTTGTGTTTGCAGCTAGAGAGAGAGATCAATTGCAACCTTTATACCTTTTGTTCACAATATATTGCTTCACGTTGTTGATATAAATCGACCTCGACAGGCTTGAAAAGAAGCTTATAAATAAAATTTATTTTTTTATTAAACTATGTGCAAATGGCTCTGCTGAGTCTGCAGGTTTCCCATTTGTTTTGCAATTCCACCACTGAATTTGTATTAGTATATTTTTTTGGTGATAGCCCAAACAAGCACTACATTAAACTTTGTAACTACAATCAAGTATAATCACAGAGGATAAAAACACAAGAGATAGCTTATTTCCAATGTGATCCACCAGTGTAGAAATAGCAGTAGCAACAAAGTTGTCAAAAAAAGATGATTGCCCTGTTTTGTGAATTGCCTCCATAAGATTTTTTTAAAATTGTTTTCCCAATGTAAATGTAAAAAAAAAAAAAAAAAATATGAATAGTGTGCAGTGGATATCAAGAGTTTATAAATATTGACAGAAATTTACTATTGATTCTTTTTTGTTATTTTTTTTAAACCACAACAGTGGAGTTCTTCCACATATGTGTGATTTTTGTTAAACAGGCTGAAGAGTATCAAGATAACATCAGCACTACTTGCATGTTTTGGAATAGTCTTCAGCCCAACACCCATTTAATCCCATAAACCATGCAGGTAGATTTTTGTACACAGGACAAATATTTTTAAAATGTCTATGAAGGCTTTCTTATAGCGCAATATGCACAGACTCTGTGTAGAGATGGATATCTACTCACCTCAGCATACCAAATCCTTGGAGAGACTGAAATGGCAGGAGACCTGGCCTGATTTTTTATTAATTCAGGTAAATAATATCACTTGAGACACTCAGACTGTATTTAGGGTGCAACTTTCACCCTGATAATGTCTGGAAAATGACAGAGAGATGTCACAACAAAAGCATCGTATGCTGACCCAACACAAAAGCACCCAATTAGCAGTAAGGCTCACAATCACTGATGTTTCACCGCAATTATTTTCTACTCGTTTTGGCAAGTTTTGAAAAAAAAAAAAGAGTGGGACAACAGCTTATGAGTAAACCTGAAGAGAGTGATTGTGTACATTGAAATGAATTGAAATTGAAAATTTATAGGTGGAAATTCACAATAGGAATACATTTACACAAAGTCGTACCAAATATCAAGACTGCAAGCTGAGTGATCACACAGAAACTCTCGACTTCGTGGATCAGCAGTTTAAACAACTCCAGTGATTTAATTAAAAAGGAATTGCGTTTATGAAACATGTTCAAATAATGAACAAATGAAAATAGAAAATAAAGAGAGATATTGGTATCAAGAGACGATAAAAGGGTGCAGGTGGCATCAAACAGAAATAGATTAAAAAAATTAATGTAGTGGCTTCATTTAGAAACCACAGTGGGAGGTCAGCAGGCTTAAGATTCAGGCTCCAAAAAATATATCTGGTTTGGAATAAAATCCTTCATGAGCATCTTGATAATACAAAGATGTAGAAAAAAAAAATACTAGGTTTATAATACGCGATACGTTTTTATAAAACACATTCTTCTTCATCTAGAGACCACGTCGAAATAAAACACACATTGTCCTGTTTTGAGAATGTTTGTTATAACTTTTATTATTTATTATTATCATAATCGTCATCACTATTCTTCAAGTTTAGCTGTGTAACAAACTTTTCTTGGCTGTCAAAATATGTTGCTGAAATATCATTTTTGCATGACACAAAAAACTAAAAAAAAAAAAAACAATAACATACAGAAAGGTAACAGAATAAAATAACATGAGAAAACACAACCTAAAAATAAACAAACAACCTTCCCTACAAAAGCCATTCAACAGAGAAGAGACAAACTCCTAATATAATGAACTGATTAGACATAAACACGTACTGTGTGTGAGTGTGCGTGTGTATTGTCAGCCAGTATTAGACTAGCATTAGTTAACACTGTTCACCCCAAAATCTACGCTCACTGTGTACCTATGTGTGTATGTGTGTTGTCCCTTCCTTGGCAATAAGAACATAATAAATGGAGTGCAAGCAATAGCATCAATTCCTAGAACACATTCTGACAAAGACAAAACATGTGATAAGGCCTCCCAATGTAAACGCTGATTCAAAATGCCATTAAACCAAAAAGCATATAGTCATCACTGAAGTAAAACAAGACCATGTATTCTCCAGACCCTAATTTTTTTTTAATATATATATGTATTTTTTTTTTTTTATTATTTATTTTTTTTAGCATATTTGCATAATCGTTACCATGATCTAAAAGTTAAAATCCCAACATTCATAAAGACACAAGTGTATTTATGGTTTAGTACAGTTTCCTTAAATGTCAAAAAAGCGGGTGAGAAAACAAAAACGCATCGTCAAATGGGACCGGATTTCGGCGGGCTTGAACAAACTCAAAAGTGCGCAAGAACAAAGTTTTTGCTATCAAGGCTGTTGTTTTTTGCTTTCAACTTAATAACAGAGAAAATATTTTCCTTCAAAAGTTAAGACACTGAAACATCATGGCATAAAAAATAAAAAAAAAGTTAATATTATTGGCCCCCAGCCAACCGAGAAATCTCTCAAAATGACTTTTCACACCAGAATCAGCCAAAATAACAATTCAGACACCCTTTTTTTCCACAGTCCCCTAGAAATGTTTCAAAGAAGTCCATAAAACATAATAAAAAGTAATAATACAGGGGAGAACTTATGTTGAATTCCTGTTTAATGTTAGCTCTCTTGATATGAACCATGTTGAAATTCATGACAAAACCCAGTAAATATCTTTGAACCAACCAGAGCCATGTTGAAGTCAACTGTACAAAGCTTAAATTAGTTTGATAGGTCAGCATTTAAACTCTTGAGTAGCCATTACTGTGTTCAAATTGTCCACTCTTTCACTATAGAGTTCATTTTAAACTTTAACATTCTATGTAAGAGTTTGTGTTTGGTTTAAGGGAATTTTTAATAATACTGTTGTATTTTTGTATAGATTATGGAATATTTTATTTATTGCTAAGTTTTTAGTTTGACGGGGGGATGGCGAGAAACCTAATTTGAATTCCTTGTATGTCGAATACACATGATGGATTGACAATAAAGAAGACTTTGACTTTAATGGCCCTTTCCCGTCAAAACACTGCAGGACCAGTCAGCAGCTTATAAATAAAACTAACACACAAAAAATATATCACTATGGTGTGGTCTAAACAAATCATGTTCAATCTAATACTAATCTTCACCTACATTGTTAGCATACCATAACATTAGCTTCACACTAATGACAACATGTACAGTAATGGCCAGATCAACTCTAACATTAGGGTACTAACAATATCAGTTGGGTAACATTAATGTTAGTATGTTAGCACCAGGGGTTAGCTCAATGCTAATGTTGCCAAGCTAAGACTAACGGTCGTGTTAGCACTAGACTGCTATCGCTGATGATTCTAGATTACGGTAATGAAGCAATCACTAAAAATTAGCTTAACGCTATCTAGCTAACAATTACAGCGAGTTCAGTGCGAATGCCCACAACCTAATTACTCTGGTGTTCAGACTTGTTTAAGGTGCAACTAGATACTCTTGCAAAGCAAAACCCCACCCCTGACAAATATTGAGAAATTCCAAAAGTGGGCGGTGTGGAGAGACACTGAAGGGAACAGCCAAGCGGGACGGGGTTGAGCAGAGCTGTGGTTCGGATGAAAAATGCACTGTTGCCCTCTCGCAACTAGTAACGAAACTAGCTTCTTTTTCTTTGTTATTGGGACCTTTTATGTCGATAATGGCGACAAAACAGAGCTGTGCTGCCGTACGCCCGTCCTGCTTCCTAAGCACTGCAGTCACTCTTACACAGTCGTACTGCAGCATACCACCACCAGTAGTCAGCGAAGAAAGAAGACCACTCTGTGTCCACAGTTGTTGAGTTTCTGAGATAAATATCTGTACAATAAGTTAGTAATAATAAAGACCATAGATACTATTTTGTACATTTGAACTAACAGGTACAAATAAAAAAAAAATGTCTCTGTAATGTATTGATTGAATATCTGTCTGTCAATGAGGGTATAAAATATTCATGAGATGGATCTGAACTGAGGTGTGATCTGTACGACACTGCCTTATACCAACTTAAAAGTCAGGTGCAAAACAGCCAAAGCTTCAAAGGCATCAAATCTCGACTCTTCCAGTTAAATTTAGCACGAGCTCGTCAGTAAATGAGTGAACATTTTGAAGACAGCGCAAGACTCTGATTCAAAACCTTGAGAAACGTGTTCACCATGCTTTGTAAATCACTGAAAAGGCAGGATGCTGAGAGAAGGCAGGCTACAGAAAGGACAATAAGGAGAGGACTGAGATGCACTGTTACACCTAGATTCTAACCAGCACGTGAAATCAATGCATTGAAATACAGTCAAAGGAAAAACCAAGAAAATATTTCTATCAGCTACTGTATGTCTCATTTTTTCTCCCACAAATTCTTCAGATGCTCCTATCCTTCCATCTCAGCCAACATCCTTCCATCCACTCCATTGTTGTCTTAAAAAAACAGTGCATTGTTTGTTTTGTTTTGCTACAAAAACAGATGTAAACATTCTTTATGTACTAGAAGCCCCTTAACAGATCAAAAGTTTGAAAGTTCATTAAAAAAAAAGAAGTAAAAAATAAAAAACAGGACAAAATATTGCCAAAAATAATGGCAATAAAGTTTGAATGATAAGTTTGCTGAACATCCCCAGACATTGCATATTGGGAAACATTTTTAGTAAAAGTAAATTTAAACGACACAGTTAATGGAGATCATGCGTCTTTCTTTGAAATAAGGACAAAAGAATAAAAAAAAACAGCCAACTCCTTGACCTACACTTCAACTACTTCGGTAATTATATTGCACAAACAACCTGCAGCTTTACTTGAGAATCTTATGAGAAATATATAGCTGGCTTGTCACTTTAAATTAATCTACTTATAGATTAATGATTAAACAGATCGACTGGATGTAAATGTTTACCAATGTTGTTTTTTTTTATTCTCCGCCATAATCGTGTCACATTTTACTTCTCTTCAAAATTGTACAATTCACTGAAAATGTTTTATGTTCAATTTCTCAGTTTCAACATGAAATTCAATGTTGGTCCTAATTTCAAACCAGTTTTATTGGAGGTACCGTATCTAGTCGTATTATTATTTAGGAAACGATATCAATTACAAAATATGTAATGCCTCGACTGAAGACCAAAGCACTTGTAGTCTGTTCTTTGAGATATATGGCTCATAATTTCTAAAAGGTAGTGTGCATACATGGGAAATAAGCCAACAAGTTTGATAATACAGTAACCACAGAGAAGCATGGTTCCTTCTTTGGAGACTAAAACTGAAAAGTTTGATCAGTTATTGCATGATGCCTAATATCAGTCATGTGTTTATACAAAGTCTGTCTTCTTACACAAAACTCGTATTTTTAAAGGATCGCCACGGGCCAGTAAGAGATTCTCTTGACTGGATGACCTTGAGTAAAAATATTATAAATTCAGTACTCTAACCCCATCGCTTGAAAATCTGAAGTCTTAATTTTATGGAAGGTATTATAATAATAGGTATTGTCCGTTTCAGGCTAAAATACCAGGCACCATCATGCTGTTATGCAAAATATTGATTCATTATATTTATTTTCTGAAGTATTTATTTGAACCAGCAATGCCAACTGTAAATTTGAGCAGAAGGATTTATTTGTTTTATTTTCTGGATTCTTTATTTGAACCTGTGATGCTACTTTGTACATTTGAATGGAGGGAGGGAGAAAAAAGCACAACTACTTTGAGAGTAAGTAAATTCTTTGACTTCATAATTTAGACTACAACACAGCTGACTGACAAAAGGGGGAAGAAGGTGTTGTGGTATTTTGAATTCAGACACATGGAGGAAACCCCATACCGTCTTTGCCTGTGGGAACCATGAGAACAAAACAAAACAATCGACATTTCGATTTTGTGGCATTCCTTGAATGCCACATTTTAAAAAATGTATAGTTAGCAGGCACCGAGTGGGTATTTTTTTTCTTTTTCATCTTTTGAATAAATATAAAAAATAGTTATTTCCTGATTCTTATCTTGTTCCTCTCTCTCTTTGATATCCAGCGAAGGGTTCTCTTTTCTTTTGTTTTCTAGCATCTAAGGCAGCGAGGCTAAAGAAGTCTATCAGTTTTGACAACAGGTAAGATAACCAACATCTCTTTCAACTGACTGAGGGGTCTCGGACAAAAAGAAACAAACAAACAAAAAAAAACCTTTGAGAACTTTTTCTGAACTTCAGGATTTAAAATCTAATTATACTTCTTTTCTTATGAAGGTTTTCTGTAATATTTATGGTAAGAAAAAAAAAAAGTAACAGTTTCCATCCATTATAAAGGCAACAGATGTTCCATAATTATGAAGATGCTATAATGTGCTACGTAAAGGTAACTTTTTTTTTTAAACTCTGAACAATAAGACATAAAACACTGTAGGCAAGAATCTCTTAAGACTAGTTTATACAGTTAACCCAAAAAAGTTGATCAGTTTGATAAAATGTTGGGTTTTGCTCCCTAATTACTGAAGTCTCTCTAATACACTTAGTAACTTAAACACATGTAGACATTAAGAAAAGTTATAACCTAAAAAAAAAAAAAAAAAACACTGGCCTATTGCCAAACAAAAAAAAAACAACACACAATAAAAACATATATAGGAAGAACCAAAGAAAACAAGACGTAACATGCTAAAAACACTTATCTCACCAAGCCTTTGATGTGTACAAATGATGTGTCACATGCTGTGATGAAGGCAGGTTGGTGTGCACGTGTGACCCCTGAGGACTAAGAAACTGAGCATTCATTGTGTTTACATCATCGTTTAGGGACGGAAAACCTTCGATCCTCACACATACACACACTGTAAATGCAGTAAAACAAACGCACAAGTGCGCACGCAACCCCCTCCTCTGCTGTACCAGTTTTCATTTTTGTTAGACGGCTTTCATCAACGTAACAAATCTCATTGAAGACACAAAAACAGGAAAAAAAAAGAGAACTAAAATAGACTAATTTTTATAGTACCATTTCCTTTAAAAAGCTTTTTTTTTTACCTTTACAAAACGACAAATAAGAAAATGTAGCAAATTGCATTTTCGATTAATGACGCCATCATGGTTCTTCTTCTTATTTCCATTATTATTATTATTCATATCATTAATATAAATGTCAAGCAGGTTAATAAATGGTTGTTCTATTTAGGCAGGCAGCCAGGCACATAGCTAGTATCATGGCACAGTGGAAAGTAAAAAATAAAGTCTTAGTTTGTTTTTTTTTCCATCCAAACAGATGAAGACTTTAGACCAGTTTTAACAGTTTGACCTGGATTCAAGCAGTTTCAAAAAGGGGTTAGGACTAGTTTTCAGCCACCGTGTAGATTTTGCATTGATCCAGGATCAGTTTGAGAAACAGCAAGGGATAAAGTGAAGGAAACTGGTCAATTTCGTACCATCTGAACCGCAGATAAGCCCTAGCTGGTTTCAAGCAAACCAGTTTGAAAATACTCAAAACAAAGTGTTTTTTTTGTTGTTGTTGTTGTTTTTTTGGTTTTTGAGATCCACTTGAGAGGAAAAATAAACATGTTCTGGGCAAAAGCGCAGCAGTTCTCACCAGATCACATCTGGCTGTTCTGAAATAAAAAGGGTAAATGCAGCAGATGAAATCAACACAGCAAAGTTCAAGTGTTATACTTCGAGTTGTTGTTGTTTTTTTTTTTGTTTGTTTTTTTGCTCTTGTTTGATGGCTATGTTAGTCCAGCCTCCGATCCTCCTATGTGAATGCGCACAGATCGGCTGTTTCTGAAAAGTGATTTCAGCTGGATGCCAGCACCCTGTTGACTCCATGCCACAAATCTGTCAGGTAAGCAGTAACTCACCGGAGGATTCAGGCCGTGTGTCCCCTTGCCCAGCTGTAGTTCACCTGGGTCCTGCAATATATTTCTCTGAGCCTTTGACAGTGGGAGTGCTTTTTAAGGTACGCCCATTAGGAAATGAGCAAACCTTCAGGAACATAGAGCCTAATACTCCAATAACATGTTATCAATGTTTTGTGAGTCATTTAATTTCCATCAGTGAGCCCATCTAACTTCGTAGACTCTGCCACAGTTGTTATCTCCGGGGATTTCTCATCATCCAACGCCGTTTTCCCACATAATTCCTTACTTCTTTCTTGCTCTTTTTCGACTTCTTGTATACTTCCACTGTCTGTATCTTCCTTTTCTTGGCCATCGTGATCTGTACTCATGACTTCATCATCTTCGCTTGTGATCCCTCCATCTTTCGGCGCAGGTGTCTGACTTCGACACTCCGGTGCTGCCATTACATGGAGACTTTTGCCGTCTGGTGTGTGATCCTTCTGTTGCTGCTGCGGCGGTGGCGGCGGCGGCAGCGTTTTGTGTAAGCCCCTCTGTATGTGCGTGGTGAAGTCATAGCGGTCCGCGCATACGTGGAGGCAAAACCCGCACTGGTACGGTTCCTTGTCGCCATGGCAGCTCATGTGCAGGGCGTACATGACCTCGTCCAGGAAGTAGATGCCACAGTGAGTGCAGCGGTTGGCGAGGTCGTCTTGTGTGGCTGCGTCTGCCTTCGAGCAGTTCGACACGATGCTCGACTCGCGCTTTCCTTCCTCCGCCATCTCTTCGCGCTCTTTCTCACCTTTCCAGTTTCCCATCGAGGTCTCACTTTGGGGCGACTCCTTCCTTTTTCTTTCAGAACCGTTAGACACATACATATTTGCGTTGCTCGTGTCTCGTTGCCTTATTGCGAGATCCAAAGGAGTGTCGTTCTCCGGTGACGCAGAGGATAACGTTTGGGCGTGATGAGGAGGCGGAGGAGGGTAGTGAGAAGGGGCTGGAGGAGGCGGCAGAGGGGAGTAAGGGGAAGCACAGTAAGGCACCGTGTAGCTTTGCTGGTGATATTGTACAGGGGTCACCATGGTTCCAAGATGATGGGCGTTGGTTCCAATCCCACTGGGGCTACTCAGATTACTGATGCTACCAGGGACCCCAGAGGTGGCTGCCATCTTATACTTGGTCCAAAATCTGAGCCAATCAGATTCAGGTGTCAAATCAGGTGACAGGGTCAATGGAAGAGGTAATGGCAAAAGCGGATATTGATATTTTTCTATTGGCGAACCTGGAGGAGAGTAGCTAGAGGGTTTGGACGGACGCATGTACTTTTCAATTGGGCTTCCCCTCTCCGATCCTCCTCCTTTCCCCACTTCTAGCTTTGACGTTAATCCCCCGTCTGTGATGCCCCCGTTGCTCTCGGCCACCATGGATCCTGGGGAAGGATGCGAGGGAAGGAGGAGGGGAGGCATGCGCCTGTGGATCTCAAGAGTCTGATTGGCTAAGAAGGCTTGAGTGGACCGCGGGGAGCGTGAGCGAGGGGAAGGCTGCTGGCTTTTCACTGAAGGGCAGCTCCTGGTGTCCAACTCTTCACCGTTCAGGCGCTCCTCGCTGGTGATTCGCTGCTGTTTTGGGGCCGGGTTCTCGGACGACAAAGTGTCGGGGTTCAAACGCTTTCGGGTCCGCCGTCGAATGATTTGCTCGCCATTGTTCTGCTTGATGATGTTCAGGGGCCTCGGAGTCTACAAATAAAAGGAGACACACAGGAATATTACTGAGTTCCCCCGCTCTGTTGTGCGAGTAATGCTGCTGATTTGACTAATACATGTCAAGTGTACATACACCAGCTATACTTGACTACAATGACATTCAATAAATAACTTATTCAGTGATTGAAAGGCTTCTGTGAGTGTCTATCAAATCAAACTGATCAATCAAGTCAGCATATCTTTTTCATTGTTGAAAATGCATCAGTCATTAGATGTTAGAAACCTGTAATTTTGTTTTACATAATTCTTTAAGACCAACATAACCACCACCTCTGAAAGCTGTGCTTCTTGCCCTAAACACAAGGGGGCACACTCACATCTTCTGTAATCTCAGTTTGCCCCCAGGACACGAGCTTAGCTCTACTTTGAGAAGTGCATCCCACACTCATAAGGGTCAAACTGCACATTACATGTGTCAACGCAAATTTAAAAATACATTTAAAATTTACAAATTGAGAAAAGGAGAACATCACAGGCGTGCAGAATTTTGAAGAGTAAAAATTGCACAGTTGCTAAGAATTTAATCAGTTCCTTCTCCAGCTGTCAAAAGCATTTCTGAACACATGCTTCATGTTCTTCCTGCTAAACTGCTGAAGCTAATTATTGGTGCATATTTAGTTATTTATGACAAAAACTGCATCAGTGCAACAAACCTCAAAACCTCAGGTTTATTTAAAATTTACTCTTTTTATAAATTTAAACTCCTTAAACTTTTTTTTTAATGTTTCTGCATTGGCATTCTCACCCGAATCAAGACCTTGAACAAGTATTTCGTAGTATGAATTTTAGTGTGAATTTTATAAATCTACAGACGGAATTATTTTCTATTTTTTCCCTTCACGAAATAACTCAAACTTGGCCAGATTGGATGGGGAACATTTGTGATTAACAGCACTGGCAAATGCTTTTGATTGATTTTGGGCCTGAACTTTGACTAGGCAATCCTAACTAATGAATATTTTTTGATCTAAGCCATTGCATTGTAATCAGACTCTATATTTATGGTTGTTTTCCTGATGGAAAACAACTTGATGAAGCTCTCATGCTTTTTATTCACCTTCTAACAAGCTTTCTTCTAAACTTTCCAATAATGTGCTAATTGGCATGTCTACACTGCTTGCACAATTTAACTTATTGAAACTTGCAGAAATCCTGATGTGAGAAGCTCTGGGTTTGGAAAAGTCTGTCTGACTCAGTCAGGTGAAAGGGGGGGGGAAATGTGTCATTTTTGGCTTGTAGTCTAGTTGATCTGGCAATTGTTAAAATAAACAATAACTTCAGTGATTAAAAATGCAAAGGTCCTCAGCTCCATTTTTCTAGTAAAAAGAAGAATACCTTATTAAGCTGTCCTAGCCAAAAGTCCACAATGCGTTTTTGCATTTTTTTTTTTTTGTTTACACTGTACTTCAACAAAATGCAAAGCGTCTCCACTGTTAACAGAGGAACTGTCCCTCTGAAGATTTTATACACAATTTAGAAGTCTGAATCAATATCCTAAACAAGATTGCACCACTGGGAGAAGTGGCAGCCTAAACACTGCCTAAATTATAACACAGACATTTCTCTAATTCTCTATAGTTTTCCTGTTTGTTTTTCTTTCACGAGAGACGTAAACAAGGGGGGGGAGATAAATCACAAGTGGGAAGCGGCAAGCTGAGAAACCACAGGAGAAAGAGGTCAGGAACAAAGAGGAAGGAGAAAGAAAGCAAGCATGAGAGAACCGCTTCCAGACTGCAGAGCTGGGATTTGAATCAGCTGACAGTAGAAGCTGACAGAAACAACTAATACTGGAAGACCAATCGATTTGTCGGCGGTCTGATGATGGACGCAGTTTTCCCACAACGCGATGCACAGGGGAAATTACAGACGAATTATTCTATGACGGTGCAAGAACTTGATGGCAACAGAGCTTTGTAAGCGTGACAGGTTATAAAAAATTAAAGCTGCAGTCTGAGTGACAGGTCTATAAGGCAGTATTTGGTATGACATGGTGGTTCAAACTACTGCAACCAAACAGAATTTCATTACATGTGACCACATAATGACAATAAAGGATCCTTGATGTTGCCAAATATCACATGACTTTCTTATTTGCTACCTGATTCACCCCAAAGCTATTTTTTGCCAATTTGCAGATTTTTAATTTTTTTTTCTTATGGAACATACTGCACCTTGTAAAAATAAATATACACAATAAACATTTAAATGTATTTTATTAGGACCTTAGGTGAACAGTCAACACAAACTAGTGCATTATATTAAGGTGGACGATATCTGTAGTCACCCCCCTTTTTTACTCTAATCTGCAAACTCAAAAGCAAACAAAAACAACAACAGACAAACTTAATGAGTAACCCAATTAGTAAAAAGTCCCACCTGAGTGACTTCATATCGGTATAACTCAACCAATAAGGGACAATCCTGGAACAAATCATGTTACGAGTTTCACTTCCAGCGGGTCAATACCCCTAAAGATAAAACTAGAGGTAAATTGTTTAAATGTGTTAAAATGGTGCAGTTAAAGTCCCGATCTAAAATGAATTGATCATTTGTGGCAAGGTGTGGAAAGTAATGCGCACTGATGATCTCTGTTTCATTTGAGTTTGAGCAATTTTACCCAAGTAGGATGGATAAAACCTTCAGCATGTACGTGTGCAAAGCTGATAAGAACTTCAGCTACAACTGCAGACAACCTTGGTACAATCCTCCAATGTATTGACTAAAGGGTCTGAATACAAGCAAGCCACACTTCTCAGATTTTTATTTTAAAAACACATTTTTGACATAAAGTTGCCCCCAGAATTACATAAATGCAGGCAAGTCACCTCATATGTTTCAGAAATTAGGGTTACTTTCTGTAACCAACATATATTGTTCTGAGTAAGTCGGAATTATTAATCTCATTGGTAAAGAAGGCTTAGTCATCATAGGAGCTGCAGTTAATAATAATAATAATAAGGAAAATATTCAGTTCTCCGGTTGTTGAGCTACTAATCCTGTGAATGTGAGATGTTCAAATCAAACAAGGCAGTTGTGATGTTTTGCGCTTTCGTATAAATAGAGATAGATGGTATAATACCTAGGCTGACTTACTGCCATTAGGCATAATTCTTGCTCTATTTATCAGTCCTTCCATCTGTTTCCATCTGTTCTTGAAATGTAGGATTCTGCATTTTCGCTTAATCTCTGCGACAGGCTCCATCTCTCACTCTTCAGTCGCCCCCTGCCCCTTCATTATCCTCATGCTGCCTTTATCTTTTCCTCCATTTTTTTCCCCTCTAACTTTATTTATCTTTCCACTCCTCTTCTTACTCGTCATTTCTCTCCATCTGCCTGTTTCCCCCTCTTTATTCATAACTCTCCCTTCCCCTCTCGGACTCTCAAGTGTTTTACTAGCTGCTATCCTCTCTAATAATGTGTGTAGAGCGTATAAAACTTTTATTATAGGATATAAAATATGGTTGTCGTGAGGACTGCCAAGAGTGGAGGGAGCCGGGACGTGATTGGAGCAGCAGATGAGATGAACGGGTTGAACCAAGGACATCTTTGGGGGTAGGAAAGAGGAAACGATGCGGTAGCTTCTTTCCTCAGTGCCTTCTTCAGTGACTCGTCAACAGGCTTGTAGTATGGTCAACCCACTCATTCATTCATTAACAATGTTTCTTTTCTTTATTTCACTTCAAAGCATTTCCAATGCATTTTTAATGGGGATCCTACATGTAAATATTGTGTTCCGAAACTCAACGTTTTCAAAGGAAGGAAGAAGGAAGGAAGCTTCCTTCTTAGGGAAGAAGAATGAAACAAAGAAAACAGGAAGGACAGTCAGATACAAACAAGGGAATGAGCAATAAAGGAAGAAAAGACAGAAGGGAGAAAGGACACTAGTAAGAACAGATGAAAGGACACAAAGAAAGAAGTAAAGATGGAAAGAAGGGAGGTAGGCCACACAGATCGACAGAGGATACAGAGAAGGATACAAGACAAAAAGGCAACCCTTGAAGAGCAAAATAAAAGGAAGGTAAGAAAAAGAGCACAATGAAGGAAGGAAGGAAAGAAGAAAGTAAAAACACAAAGAAGGAGATCAAGTAAAATCTGAAAGAGGGAAAGAGAGCAGATCATTTTATCTGATCGGGGATTAAGTTTGAAAAACAAAAAAAAAAACTGTCCTGACTCCTATTTTGTATTCACATATTCTTTCAAAGCCAGAAAATCATTAAGTTCTAGACTTTTCCTAACTCTCTAGAAAGCCTGTTTTAAAGTCAGGGCTACACACATTATAAAGTTTGAGGCTCTGAACGACTCTGATATTATTTGTAAAGTGCATAATTAGGCTGAATACCTTGAGAGGATGTCTGAATAAGCTTGATATCCTCAAGTCAACTAAAAATCAAGCTGGCTCTTTATCTCAGCTGAACTTCATGCGGTCTAATTAAATTTGGGATTTCCATCGACTTTCCCCAGGCTTTGATGGTAAACTCCATCCATTCCATCACATTTCCTACGCCGAGGAACTGGCTCGCTGCGACCGCCGAAAGGCTCCCCAAACTCCCGGCACTCGCCAAATTAACAAAACATTTTTTTTCTTTTTTCCTCTGCTACAGTGTTACTTTTTCACAGTGAGAGTCAAACAGATACTAAGCATTTAACTGCATTATGCACAATTTCATTTGCATCGCATGCTAATTGGCCACATAGGAAGAATAATAATTAGTGGACAAAGCCACCCTGCGTGCGCACTAAGACACAGCAGTCCATAAAATGGCAATGAACAACCTTTCCTTTATGAGTCTCATATGAGTGGATGGCAGTTCAGCCCTTCAAATTAATTTCCATCACTCAGACAAATTTGCTTTTACTTATTGCAAAAACTTTACTCCTGTATGATTTCCTCATAATATAAACTGTTTTGGAAATTTAATTCAGCGCACTTATTACTTATCGGACAGGCAATTTAAGCAACATTAGAGGCGGAAAGGGGGAAATTACAAAAAAAGTATTAGGCAGAATGGTTCTTGTGTAATTTTTTTCCACCATAGCAACTAAAGAAAATACAATTTCTTATTACAAATGTTTGACAAAGAAATTTTAAGGCTCACATTTAAATTTAATTCTTACATGAAATCTAAAATATAACATTACTTTGATTTCAATCACTTGTTTTTTTTGTTTTTTTTACCTTTGCCTTACTTTTGTGTTTTTCAGTTCTAGCATTTGACTAACGTGCCTCTAGATTACTCTGCACATCAAATGAAGGCCTCGGCTGCCATCATGAACACCGCAGACAACGCAGATGAGTGGATTATTTGCACTTCCTCTCAGACATGTTGTTAATGCTCATAGGGACGGATTGCTGACAGTCTGGCAGTGAAACGAGTAATGACACCCAGAGACCACTCTCTGGGGTTTTGATCATTTTACAAATACTAAGGGCGTATTTCTTGACTATTTTCCTCTTAGTGGTCGATGACAAGTTTCATCTAAATATTTAAATTGTTTTCAACTTAAAACGCCATAAACCTTTCGTCTCACATTAGTCTGTCTGTGATAGACTAATCTGCACCCACAAAGTGTTTGTGTCTGACTTACCGAATGCAGTTTTTGGTATAAACCACATGCGTTGCAGACGTAGCCTCCGTTTGCGTTTTTCCTCCAGAGCGACGTCTTGGTGGTCAGGCAGTTTGCACAGAAAACCCCACTGCCTCTGCGTCGCTGCAAAGAGACAGCATGATGTGCAGCATTAGCAACTTGATGTGAAACTTTCAAATGCGAGCAAACAAATATGGGGAGACATTATAAGTTATAACGAGAATGGAAGCGCAAACGGTGCCGACAATTTTTGCCTAATTTGAAATAATTCCCTTTTAATGGGCATGCCACAGATGACTGAACTGGAAGATGAGGTTATGAGACAGGCAGAGAGAACGACCACCTTGGCTTTGTGGCTGAAGAACGATGAGCTCTCATTTGCCAATTTGACACAATACTGAACACATTCATCTTTTCCCCAAAATAAACACAGTCTGAAAAGTTAAATAAGCTCATTCAATGGAATATGTTTGTGTCAAAAAAGAAAAAAGAAAAGTGGATATGTGCGACTCCCGAGATCCTTCTGGGTTTGCTTTTATTTTTATTTTTTTCAAAGTGCTGCTTGCAAGACATGCAAATGAATGACTTAGACTTTCACCTTGCAGCAATAGAAAGTGTCGCTGAGAACTGCAGAGGGCCAGTATTTGACTTTTGCTGTACGAGCGTATGCTTCTTCATCTACACACCTCTGCAGTTCACGGCGCAGCGGTGCATACAAAAGCAGTGTGTGCAAAGAACGGCGTGAAGTGGTGGCGGTGGGGGGTGTGGGTGGGGTGAAAAGGCCAATTGTTGTGGCAATGTGCTCCATCACAGTAATGAGCCAATCACAACGTTTCTCCATCCCATTAAGCCTCTGGCCCCACTCACCACCTTTATGACCCTGCGAGGACAGCATACCTCATCTTTCTCCTCTGTGACTCAGTTCCTCAGTCTCGCAAACCATTTCCTTCTCTCTTTCGGTTATTAAAATAAAATTTCATCATCCCACATCTCTTGTATTTATTTTCTCCTCTCTTCAGTCTTTTAAATCCTGCTCTCAGCCACGGAGAGATCTGCAACTGTTGCGCCAAAACGACACGCGATAAAGTATTGCGTTGAAAGCTAACTTCCAATGGCAAACGATTACAAGTGCTTTTGACGCAATATGGTGGAAAATATGAATCAGGCTGGTTTCCATGAATATACAAGTAAACTAGGCTGTGGTGCGACACAAGCAGATGCAGTTAACCTTCAAGGCGGTAGCAAAGAAAGAGAGTAAATGTTAACAAAATCAAGCATCTTAATCATTGACAGTATGCAGAATGATTTTTTTTTTTAAGCAACAGTAGACCCAAAAAGAAGTTTACTTCTTTCCCAAAAACTATTCCTGCTCTCACTAGTGCTAACTTTTTATTATGTGGTGTTCATGACACAGCTGGGAGTTATGCATGACACAGGAAAAAAATCTCAGAACATCCAGATTCACTGGATAAAAACACAGATGAGGGCCTCACTTCAACCAGGCTGTTGGTAATCTCAGAGCAGAGCTACAGATGGAGCCACTCTGATCACCTCCACTTAACATCTGCTTGGTGCTGCCAGCTAAAAGCATAAGAGCCCAGTAGACGCTGCTCTGTTTGGGTTATTTATTTATTGGAAATTTCTTTACTGCAAGTGTCAAAGCCCAATAAACCACTTTATGATTCTTTTGGGATCCCACACATGCAAACATGCAGAATTACCCAACCGCTTCAGTCCAAAGTCATGTGCAAAACAAATTTCACCACCTAACATGGGACGTCATCTCTTTTGAAAGTACACAACAATTGGGACCACCCAAATTTGTACACAGTACAAGCTGGCAAACGGACAAACAGA
Organism: Poecilia formosa; assembly: GCF_000485575.1. Lineage (NCBI taxonomy): Eukaryota > Metazoa > Chordata > Actinopteri > Cyprinodontiformes > Poeciliidae > Poecilia > Poecilia formosa. The sequence goes on from NW_006800108.1 coordinate 264,366, forward strand.
CATGAAGAAAATGGAAATATACTTTTTTTTCTTAAGGATTTTTTTTTTGGCTCTTCATGCAGAGAGATGGTGAATTGACAGGAAGACGGGTTAAGAAAGAGGGGCGAAAACATGCAGCAAAGGTCAACGGACCGGGACTTGAAACTGTTACGGCAGGGTCGAGGATTAAGGCCTCAATATATGGCTCTATCCCTGCGCCGCACCCCACAAATAAAAAATAATTTAACAAAACAAAACAAAAAAAATTTAACAAAAAAAAACAGTACATTTTAAAATATCAATTTCTAGGCATAATGAGGCATTAAAATAGTTTATATATATATATATATATATATATATATATATATATATATATATATATATATATATATATTTGATTTCAGTCCTCAGTAGAAAAATCATATTTTCTTACCCACAACTAATGTGGCAGTGATTAGTAACCCAAATTGCAGAGAGCTGATTTACGTAGACACGGATAATTAAAGGCAAACAACCGCAACAAATGTAATGATTTTTCTACACACATATGAACATTGTCTTCAACCCCTTATTTAAATGACAAACAGCCATCACTTAAATCGTATTTGGTTTTGCACATCCAGTTACAAATCTTCCAAGTCTTTTGGGCGCCACACAGGGTGAACATGATGAGGTCGAAAACCCCACGGCTGTGAGAAGATGCTCTCCTAAATAGCACACGGCAAGGTTGGAGTATTTTGCGGTGGCTACTTCCTTGATTCTTTTGGCTCTTTTCAGTCTGGATTTGGACAGGAAATTTCTTGATTGCCCAACGACCTAATACATGCAATAAACAGCTGAGCTAATCTCAAGACTCTCTGTGGAACATGTGCTTTATGACGACCTGAGATTAGACAGAAGGACACCTCCATGATCAAATCCTCAGCAGCGCACCGAGCCAGAGCTTGTGTGTTCCTGCGAGTGCATGGGGAGCTCACCATACGGTCACCACATGTAAAGAGACAGAGCCAGGTGATTGATTGATGTATGCTTCCTGTGTGTATGTGCACAAGTGTATGTGTGACTAGTGTTGCAAGCCAAACAGTGCGTCTGTCATCAGAATTCGGTTTCCCTCCGAGTTCCTAAATCACTCGCATATGGCCCCACAGCTGCCCCTCGTTGCAACACACGTACACCTGAAAATATTTGCTTCCACCAGCTAATGAAGCAATGCTCGATTTGGATTTGAGGCCATGATTCAAGAAGTGTGTTAGGGGAAACATTCACTACCCTGAACCTGGGCCAGAAAGATAGCACAATGTGTATAACTGTGAGGGTATGGTTCAAGTGTCAATTACACAGGAAAGGACAGTTTGCGCACATATTGGGTTCATGGTCTCCCAACTTCCTTTTCAGTCAGCGGCTGGTTGGCTTGATGTTTGTGGAAATGTAAAATGCTCAAATGCCTCAACGCACGTAATATTATGTAAACATGAAGTCTAATGCTCAGAACCGTACACCCTTGTCTTCATATGAGTCGACGAGGTTTCTGGGCAGGATGCACTGGTGCTAACTAGCAAACTGTGTGGGCATCTGTGTGTGTTTTGCTGATTTATTACTGATACCTGGCCTCTCCCACTCACCTCAGCCTCCCCAAAAAGGGCCGACGATAATTACAGTTCAGAGGCTTAATGATGTCTATTTATCTGCGCCCTATAATCGTTTATGTGGCACCAACACAACACCCTCTGACATACACATAAACATAGGGTAAGGTGTGCACACACACACACACACACGCGCACACACACATACACACATCCAGAAAGATAGATGCACAGTCAAAACCCAGAGGTGTTCAATGGTGAGGAAAAGTATTGGAGTTATTCAAGCCAAAGCAAAGTCCCCAACTGAATCTAGAAAGTTGCTGTAGACAACTAAAGAAAGGACGAGTGTTTTATGCAGCGCTAAATTGTGGAGTTTCAAACGTCTCTTTAAACGTGATCCCGCTATTATATGGTGCAAATATAGTTTTTGGGTGTTAAAGTATGCTCCAAAAGATAGAACAGCATTATCAGCTTTATGATGTGACAAATTAGAACAAGTTGTGGTGCTCAACACCAGGATGGTTGTTTTTTATTATAAAAAAAATAAAATAAATGTTGGATGGGTGGACAAATGAATGGGGATATGGTAGGAATACACATTCATAACATTTATCAATATGTCAAATAGTCATAACAGTTATTTCTCCTGAGGCTACAACACAGAAAAAAAAAGGGGAAAAAAAGTACTTTCTGCACTCCGAACGACCTAAAAACAAAAAGTGTGATTGGTACAGTTACTTTTATTGTTCTAAATAATTATTTCCTGTGCTGTAAAGAAAACATTAACTTTTGGTTTGGAGAGTTATCAGATTTCATTGGGGTAAACAGGAGCTAGATAGATGGAAGGATAATGGAGAAATAGATGGATGGGAGGATGGCGTGATAATGGAAGAATGAGCAGGCAAACACATGGATGGACAAATAGATGGACGGACAAATAGATGGACGGACAAATAGATGGATGGACAAATGGATGGATGGACAAATAGATGGATGGAGAAATAGATGGATGGGAGGATGGCGTGATAATGGAAGAATGAGCAGGCAAACACATGGATGGACAAATAGATGGACGGACAAATAGATGGACGGACAAATAGATGGATTGACAAATAGATGGATGGACAAATGGATGGATGGACAAATGGATGGACAGATGGACGAAAAAAAACAATGGCTATATCAAATTCCCAATTTTCCAGATTTCTACTGGTACCTTTAAAATCATGCGAGGAAGAGAGTAAACACTGAAAATCACAGATTGACATTACAAATCAAATCTGACAAGTCGCCAGCTTCTGGAGGTTTTATCACAGTTAGAAAGCAACTGAAATCAGCCACATTTAAGAGTACGAGGAGTTGCATATAAAACATTTAGCGGTTTAATAACTCCCAATCAGCTTGGTCAGTTTCTGCTCTAATGCACAAGCAGCTCTTAGCAGAAAGCCTTTGTGTCCCGTATGGGGTTCGATTTAATGGGCTACATGACCTTACTGGTGTTAGTCGGAGAAAATACGCTCACTGAAAAACGGGCTAGATTTCATCATTTTATATATCAAAACTCTGATTTAACTTTTTTATTTTTTAGTTTTAGAGTTTTGTGGTTCTGCTGGACTTCCTCAACTTTCTATGAAATGAGCATCTGCCCAAATTATTATGTTTTTAATTCTCACCACATTTTGGGGCCGTTTGATGCGTCTGGATGGCTGTCCTCTTAAAATACTGCAATAAATTATGGAAATACCGTCATAAATAACTTAATTTGGAATGTTTATTCAGCACCAAACATATGGCGCGACCGCGCAGCGACTAAACACTTCAGCTGCGGCTCTGAGTCCACTTTAAGTTTCTCCCGAAGCCAAAAATTTACAGATGCTGAACCAAGTGTTTATACCGCTCGCTTTTTTTGGATTGTCACGCTGGAGCTGGCTGAAACAGATAAGCATCCGAGGGTTTAGGTCCTGTAGTGGAGTTGAGCCCTTCTGATGCATTTCACCATCTGCAAGGGATGTGTGGTAACGTCTTCAAGCAGTGCCAGTGCAGCTTCACTTGAAATAATTCATTAAAGAACAGCTATGCATGAGCTGCTTTACCTCTTAAGAGTTTATATCCTTTTAACTTTATGGACACTTTTAAAAGTATGTCAAGGTAGGAGTTTGCATGAAAAAGGAAAATTTAATCCTTAAAGTTGCGTGGCATAACATCGAGAGACAGAAGGAGCGAAAATGGCACTGGAGTCTGAACAAATTTCTGAACAAAGTTTCCAAAATGAAATTACATTTAATTCGCTTACAGAGCAAGTCATCCCCTGCTTTTAACATACAGAAACACACGCAAACACACTCGCACAGACACTCGCATTAAATCAGCGATTATTTAATCAACCTAGAAGAGTATCTGGAGGAATTAACTGAACTCCATACTGCCAGGACCAATATCCTATGCAATGGATCACACGCGCGCACTCGTCCCGTCTTACATTCAGGTGGAAATGAGAACAAGAAATAGAGCTGTGCAGGAGGATACAGGGATCTTTTCAGATAAAGATTCACCAAATTAATCCTGTCTGTAACCTACACACACACACAGAGAGACACACACCGAAAACCGACTGCAGTTAATGTAACAAGGACTCAGTCTGTCCACTCTCTGCGTTCCCGTGTGTCAGTCCACGTCTGCCTGCATGTCATGCACACGGCTGCAGGAACCCACCCCGGCAATTCTGATGTGCTCATTTAAGTGTCTTCTCCATAATACCGTAATTGGGTTAAAGCTGAATGAATTCAAAAAGAAATGACTCCGAAATAATTTTGCTTGTCATTTTTCTCCTAACGAGAAGCCAACAAGGAAAATGCCAAAAAACAAAAAGTAGATAAACCGTTCAAGATCCTCTTCAACTGCATCCTCTTTGAGGTGCTGATCATTTTAATTCTGCTGTAAAGGCTGTGATATTTCTTCACCGACGCGTCTTTCAGTGAAGCAGCAATCAGGTGTAATCCAGATGTCGAATGGAGCAATCAGGTGCAACTTATTGCTCAGGTTGTGTAAATATGACTCTGAAATGTGACTTTCCTGCTGCTCACTGTTCAAACAGTGCAGCAGTGATAATGAGACGCATCAAACATTACTTAAAGAGGGAAAATCATATTTTGGGAAGACGGGGAAAAAAAAAAAAGACGACGCAAAACAAACAGATTTATTACTCTGAGCAAAGCAACCACTGAATTTAAATCTAAATTCAACCACTACCTCCTTTAAATTTGCTTTTCCAATGTCAGGACAAGATTTCAAGCCAAAACAGTCATACTGAATAAGTTAGTTAACAAGGACCCGGGATTCCTGATTATTCCACATTAGGTCCAGCTTTTAAAGCATGTGGTCAAAGAACTTAGACCATAAAATTAATCACAAGACAATAAACAAGCCGAGTCGTATTTATGATCCATTTAAAATAATAGGAGGAAAGGACCACCCTTGTCATGAAGAAACTTTTTTTTTTCTTTTTAAAACAATCTAGATTGCATAGTTATCATAGAGTTCTTTTAAGGTCATCCTCAGTGATCATTACCAGCTGCAAGAAATGTGGAAAAGTAACAAGAGAAAGAGTTACAGCCTTGATAATCAGCCACCAACACTACCCGCTTCGGTCCTCAACGTCACGGTGCCAAAGAGAGGTGATGAACGCCCAACGTTGTCTTTTGAAAATGAGAATTGTAACATTTTCTTTCCAGACGGGTGCTTAAAAGTCTGTATTTGCTGCTTAGTTTAGCAAATTATTTCGTTTTCTAATTAATGCAAAACCAGTAGAGTGATAAAAAAGAATGGCCTTTGGAATGCAGGTAATAGATTTGGTGAATGGACTGAATTCCAGCCACTCAAAGCACTTTACACTAGAGGCACATTCACCAAAACTCACGCCTAAATACACTCACATTCATGCTTCCTACCCAGACTGATAGGCTAGAAATGAATCCACAACATTAGGATTTGCATGATGACTTTTCCACCCCCTCAGGCCACAGTAATAGTAAATCTAAAACGGTGGCCACACTGTTTCCTTTTTCACTGGCTGATTTAAAAACATTAAGAAATGAAGTGCATTTTGTCAAACGTCAATCCCTTTCAGGTTAATGAGCCACATGTCATTTTTGATGAGTCTTTGTGTTGTATGTTGCACATGTAAAACAATTAAGTGTGCAAAATTGCTGTGCCAGGAAGGAGCATGAGTAAGTTTCTTTGCCGTGAATTCGACTGTCTTTTTTTTTTTTTTTATTCTCATAATTAACGACTGCCAAACCATCTCAGGTTGAAAATTTAACGGTCTGTACAAAATCTAAGAGTTCCCTCTAGTGGTCCGGTGCTATTTTTAAACATATTTGTATTTCGTGTCAACACTGAGAAACTAGTGTTGCCTTGATTCTTTCATGCACATTTGAGAAAATCCTTCAATCTCCCATGGCAACCATTCAGCTGTCCAAAATGCCTGGTTGGACCTGGCGCCACCTTCAAGGCGCAGCTCCTCCTCTGAGCGGCAGTGTCCAAGCCACCGAGCTTCCCCCTCTCGGCTCCGTCAGACTCGCCAGCAGAAATTAGCAAACACCTGGTGCAACGGCGCATCTGCTGAGCTCCTCATATGAGCTCCTGCTCAGTGCAGCGCTGCTTAAAAACGTTGCTAAAAGGTTTAATAGAGGAGCAATGTTGTGATGCATTTCTGAAGGCGGAGATTCAGAAAGAGCAGAAATGTGTTAAAGAGACAGAGGCCCAATTTAAATAAGTGTTAAATAAGGAAGTAGAATTTCTTTTACGTCATAATTGACGTATTTTTACAACAACTGACCGTAACATAGTGACTTGATCAGACCGTAAAAAGGCACTGTGTGCCTAGAAAACATAAGGAAAGGTGTCTCTGCATTACAGAAAATGGCTTTACATTGTCAGTGATCAGTGTGAGTACGAAACAGGTGCAATATGAAGTGAAGCATGGATGGTACAAAATGTCCCATGGCAAATGGATTCTTTTCACACCCTCCAAAAGAAATTTAGGTACAAAAAGACCAAAGCTGAGTAAGAGAGACAGAAAAAAAACTAGAATCAGGTGATAAAAAACCAGAATAACAAACAGGAATAATGAACAAATGATGATATTGAGGTATACACAAACAAATACAATTGTCAAGTGAAGCTAGTGCGATGCACCACAGGACTTTCACACTGAGTGTTGTTCTATGAACATGTGTAAATGTTTAAAGTATATAAAAAAAAAATGCCAGAAAAGGGAGATACCACACACACACACACACACACACACACACACACACACACACACACAAAGTTTACACAAAAGGAGAGTAAGGTCAGTGCCCCTCACTTTCTCTCACTCGCACAGTAATGTGGGCCACAGTGTGTGGCCTGCTTCCTTCTTTTCTTTCTTTGTGATCTCTCCTTTCCGGAGCCTCCCTCCCTTCTCTCCCTTCCCCTCCCCAATTGCTGCCTTTCTTTTCCATCCTTCCTGTGCTTGGTTAATACAGTAGAAGCTACCTTTTTGTGGCACAGTGAGGTCCCCTCTGTTTCTGTGACCTCAGCCAAGAGCCTTAAACAGACCGGGCCACACATATGCAAGCACACACACACACACACACACACACGCATACAAAGAAGGAAAATCCTATTTTCAGTCAACTAATTTTGATAAACGATTGCAGATGCATCGGCGTCACGGTGAGGCGGTGTGGGCTTGAGCCTGATAACCGGGTGAACAATGGGAAGGGGCCAGGAGAGAGGTGAAGAACCAGCAGAGAATAAAAGGAATTGGTTCCACATAGATCTCATTTTTGATAAACTGCATCCATGCATGCATGTTATGAGTCCAGAGAGCCGCGCGCCACAAGCTGTGGTGTATGTTCTGCGCTGGTGTGCATGCAGGCATCTCTTCTGTGCATTTGGATTTAACCAACTGATACCAACGCATGTGTGCTTCTGTTTATCGAAAGATTCATTTTATGCACTTTAAAGCTACCTTTCCGATAAGATAGGACGTGTTATACTGTGCATTTTTTCTCAAACAGAAGTCATACTTGGAGTAGGGGGAACTTTTTTCATTCTAATCCTCCTCTTTTCTTTTTTTAGTAGTAGTTATCAACCTGTATTTACCAGTTTTGCCGGACAAAATGCATTTGATTTCTTCTCCCACTTCAAAAAAACAAAAACAAAAAAACATTTCCTTCCTGTTGGATTCTGAAGAGCAGTAACCTACTTCATGCTGACCAGTAAAAGCACCATGTTTGTATCTTTTAGCGTTTGCCTTTGAAATGGATGCCTGATTGTCAGCACAAGCACAAGTGTTTGTGTGTTAGTGGCTAAGAGAGGAAGCGAAGAATCATGTGCGTTGCCATGGGAAGGCCCTGTAGGTTCAAATTAACCAACTTAGCTGCAGCACACATACGCACACACAGAGACACACGCGTAACAAACACTACCACACACATACAAGAGCACATAATTCAGTGTGGAAACCAGGACAGTGAAACCTTAAATCACCCCTCTGACAAGGAGTGGAGAAGAGGAAAAAGGATACAGAGTGAAAGCAGAAGTTATCATAATGCGCATCCTTAATACCTGCTGTTTATCCAGAGGCATTAAGTGCATTATTAGGTGTATTAGACTCTATTTTGTTGTTTATCTGAGAATGAGGCAGTGGGTTGATTCCCACACCATTCATAGAGATGCACATGACACATTCAGATAATCCGTGCACAGAAAAAGCTGCATATAACCAACTGAAAACATAACATACTGTCACTAGTTACAGTCACTCACATCAGGATTCATATGAAACTGATTTGTATTTACGCCTCTCTGCATATTCATGAGCATTTTAAGTAAAGATCTGGCCCATCTGTCTTTCAGGAGAAAAGACAAAAAAACTTGAGGAAAATGTGTGTTCATCTTCATAAGGAAGGAAATCCCAGTAAGTAAATAGATGCTCACCTAAACCTTCCTCTACGTGCAGCCAGAGGAAAAAAAATAATAATAAAAGGTTTAAAAACAACAGTGCAGCAAGAAAGACATAAAAGAAAACTAAAGGGAGGCATCCATGTTGTATTCTAATTTGCTTAGTTCTATTTAAGTGTTTCGCTCAAGACGGGTGGACCGCTGCGGCCCTGCAATCATAAAGCAGGTGTAGATGATGAATTGACTAAAAAGTGTATAAACTGTCAAACAGATTCGTGGTTTGTCTGTGTAGCAGCCAGAAGTGTTTATGTAAAAATCTATATAGCAAGTTTAGTCTGAAATAATAATAAAAAAAAAAATGTAGTCAAAGACAACAAGGCTGAAAAGTTTATTCATCTAGAACAAATTCTGTGTCTGTCTGTCTCTGTCTGGTGGCAAATAGCATATTTTTCTGCTTTAGATAACTATGTGTGTGTGTGTGTGTGTGTGTGTGTGTGTGTGTGCAGGGATCAGGGGTCATAGCAGTGAGAAATGAGCAACACTTAATGGGCACAAGGTTCAAGGTGAACAGCGAGTGGAGAGAAGCACAGCGAAACACACGGAGCGGGACTCGCTGCCAGTTTTGGTCAGAACTGGTGCTGCATTCAGTAGCAGGCTTTGCAGCTCGAGTCCAGGTGTTGAAATTTAAGGTGAACGACTGAACTGAATGCAGAACAAAATGTCGGAATCATCCGACCCCAGCGGGAAATGTGTGTACAAGTGGTAATCCAACAAATATGTTTAGTATTTTTAAAAATTAAAAAAAAAAAAAAAAAAAAAAAAAAAAACAGGCCAACACATGTTTAGAAATAGCTGTGTAATTGCCTTCTTAACGGAGGGCGCAGTCCCTCTCCGTCTGCGTATTCATCACAGCTGACGTGCTCCAGGTTGGATCAGTAGGTGCCGCTGAGCGTACACGAGTCATTCTGCTGTGACGTTTAACGAGGGAAAACACTCATTTGCTAAGATACAAGATAATAGAAGAAAATTAGGATCACAGTTAGCTGGGTCCGCACATAAATGTGTTTTTTTTTTTTTTTTCCCTCCCTCAAAAAAATTGTTAAAGTCACAAAACGAGATAATGATAACACATAAGTTAAAGTGGTATGAGGATTGGAAAGTCCATCAAGTTTCTCGCTTGCAACGCACGGCTTACAACGCACTCGCTTGAAACAGGTTTTCGCAAAACAGATGATGAAATTTACTCGCAGCATCACGGCTGTTGGATTGCAGGAACCGCAGCTGCTTGAAGCTAAAATGAAATAACAATTTTTCACCCCGTCTGTGTTCAGACATCGTCAACATCCATCTGTTCTCTGACAGCTCGATCTTAATCTAGCCATCGAGTTTCTGATCCACGTTTAGACGGTTGCTGGATGAAATTGTTGCTAGGAGGACAAGTGCCAATAACAAAGTGTGGCTGAAATTACTAAAATACCGTGTGACCTTTAAGCATCATTAGTGTGGAGCTGACAAGCACTGGAGCCTTTCCTTGAGCAACCACGAACATGAGGCAACTCTCAGCAACCCTCCGGTATATTTCACGGCGCTGCTAACTGTACTCTGACATTGTCCCTCAGCATATCAATAATGGAAAAGTGTGTTTGCTGAAACCTTTATACGATGCATTACATTTGAGGCAGCAAAGTGAGCTTGCAATGCTCCGGACAAGACCGCATTAGTATTTATAGTGGGGGGAGACAAGGAGCTGGCACAGCCGCACTTGTTGCTGTGAGGAAAAACAACGGCTGCTTATAAAATGTTCACCATCTGTGAGTCTATAAACATAAACACACACACACAGAAAAAAGTAGCTATGCACCATAAAAGTAGCAGTTGTGCATAATTTTGCTAAATAAAAGCTGGTTGTAAGTCTCTTGCTGAACACAGGTGTTTGCTTCTGACAAACAGGACGTGCAACCGACCGAGGAAATCCAATGTCTGACAACAAAATGGACAATGGGATCTGAAAAGCTAGCAAACTCGAGTTGGTGCCATTTGTTTGTTGTTGTTGTTTTTTTTTTTACTTTGGACTGCTGAGTAGGTAACTTACTGGGAGAAAATGGAAATCAACCTGGAAGGAACAACAAGCTGCATGTGTTGTGTCTGTATTTGTTCCAGATCACATCCTATTTAGCCTTAGTCATGTGGATTTTACTGCCACCTATTGGCTTGCAAAAGGGTCCTGATGTGTATTTTTTTTTAACCAGATTACAAAAAATGATATCCAAGATAGTGTCTGTTTATGTAATATTGTTAGCAGCATTCTATAGTCACACTGTAAAATGTGAGGAGTGTCAGAGGAATCCATCTAGTATGAATGAAGAGCTATTCTACCCACTCAGTTGATTTCTTTTAAAACACAGTCATGCAAATCCCTTTCCCTAACCTGCACTTTTTTCAAGGATTGTGTAGCTTTTCTACTCAATAGCAAAGCCTAGAAAGATTATGCACCTTGCAGTGAGGTTGAAAAAATAATCAGTCAAAGTTTTACTCCAGATCCGAGTCCAATTTAGGAGTTCATTTTGTTCCAGGACCAGAAGAGTTCTATTTTAGAGCAGTGGTCCTCAACTGGGTTTGCATTCTTCCTTTTTACACTGACAAGCTCAATTTATTGAAAGCAAAAACACTTCCAAAAGTCAGAAATCTTTTAAAACAGACTTAATTCTTTCACGCCAAGACATGACATAAATACGTCAAGCTCCTGACTGTTGCAAAAATGTATTAAGACTGAGACTAAAAATATGAATATATGCTTTTTTTAATATATATGTATATTAATACAGCTTTTTTTCAAATTTTGTCATATTAGAACAAAAACACGCTTTTTCTTGCAGCAGAGGCCTAATGTAGCATTTTCCCGTTTCAATTTTTCAGTGTACCGTATTAACATGATGCAAAAAAAAAATGAGCCAGGCTTTCTAATAACGTTACAAATATGGAAGTTATAAAAACAGCGAGAACAAAAACAAAACAGAACGGCAAACCAACCACAATTTGTTACTTTAATGGGTTAATCATAATAATTTTTGTGTTTCTATTTAAAGCCAGGGTTTCTGTGAAAACCTTTACACCGAGAACATTTTTCAGGTTGAGTGAAAATGTTTACTGACTGTTCAACATTGGGGGTCCCAAAGGTCTGAAAAATGGGTCTTCTGGGCACAGTGAATGCCTGCAGCAAATTTCACAGTAATCTTTTCCACGGCTACGGCCAAAATAACTCAGCCCAGGTCATTTCGCCGCGATCTGCAGATGCAAAGTGCAGCTGGTTTGTAGTGCATATCCATTGTGTTAGCTTGGGCTTCATGCAGACTATAATTTAAGAAGTTTTGTGCCGCCGTTTGTTCTGCGTTACCACCGTCACTGCTAAGTGGTGCCGCCAGCCTGTGGCCCATTTGACATTTTCACCTAGACAGGCCCCTTAGGGTGGAGTTAGAGACTAAAACATCAATATCTGAATTACTTCAACCCTTTTTCTCCAGCTTTTTTTTCCTTCATTCCCCCTTTTTTTTTTTTTTTTTTTTTTTTTTTTTGCTTCTCTAAGTTATTTTGCTGCACAGGGGACACTCACAAACACCACTGAAAATAAAGAGATG
>NW_006800108.1:277301-287612 GCF_000485575.1 Poecilia formosa
CATAGTTAAACATGCAAAGACACAAATATATGCGCTGGATTTAAAGTTTTTTTTTTTTTACATGCATGTCTGCAAATTCAAAATGATCAAACCCAGTACGATCCTACCCAATGGCGAATAACTGTAGTGGTAGTGTATAGAGTTGGGTTGTTACATTTTTTTTATTTTTATTTTTATTTTTTAATTGTTTGTACCAACTAACTCCATTGAGTTGAAAAGCTGGTAATTCTCTCCAGTATGGCATGTAGCTGAATCCAGGTATACTGATGCATCAAACACAAAGTTTGAGAGTAAAAACCGTTGTAACTTGATTTTGTTTTGATCGATTTGACGCATGAACAAAGGTTTTTCGGTAAGCACAGTTTTAAGTAACTCAATGGTATAATAATTAGTGCCGTCAATCAATTGAAAAAAAAATGAATCGCACTCTGGTGCTGTGATTAATCACGATTAATCTCTATGCCTATGATCTTGAAATATAAAAATGCACACTGTTGTGCAAGCCCCTCCTGCCTCACTCCACCCAATTAAAATACAAAATTATCAGATTTTTTTTTTTGCTTTATTTTGTAGCAGAAAGTAGGTGATGTAGGGAGAGATTAATCTGTGTTATGTAATGTTAATGTATTTAAAATTTTAATCACATGCGCTAACGTCGATCGCCCTAATTATAATATGAAAAGTTTAAGCCCACAGAGCAATCTTGCATTGATAATGGAGCAAATAATTTTGTAGTCCTCCTCCTGAATAATGGGTGTGACAACAGATAAAATAAAATATGGCACACAGCAAGGGACCCAGGCAGGACTACACTTTTTTTTAGTCTATATTATAAACTCTTTTAGTATAAAACCATTGTTTTATTAGTGCTACTTTAATTTGTGTTTCTTGTTATGTTGCTTGATCTGTACAGTGTCTTTGATTGGTGTGAAAGCTGCTTCTGAATGAAATGTATAATTAACACTATTGTTACGATGACAACCTACAAATTAATATCAGTATGTTGCCACTGAGTTTTCAGGAAACTCTAGTAAGAAAGCCTGCTTATTTGCAGAATATATCCATTTCTTTTCATGCTGTCCACTCAAGGGCAAAGTGTTGAATTACTTACTTTTTTTTTTTTTTTTTTTTGTTCAAAAATAATTTTATTCTCTACTTTTCAAAGTCCACACTGGCACAAAGCAAAATTGCCTCCATTTGGTCAGAATGAGTGAAAAGAGGGAGAGGGACGGCTGAAAAACAAGTCAAGGACCATAAGTTTTCTATGAGACGCCTTGCTGCTCATGAAGAAAAGAAACAACATTGTGTTTAAAACTCTGCAAAGCACAAATGAAATTTCTTGCAACCAGAAGCAATTTTTTTTTTTTAAAAAGAACATAGCAAAATTTTTGTCAAAGTTTTTATTGAAATTCACGGAGAGAGTGGGAGGAAAACTGGGTCACTCAAGGACAAGGAATCTCAGTTTATTTCTGTAACTGTGCTCGCGCGCCACCCCTGCAAAAAAAAAAAAAAAAATCAAGCGGAGGAGAACAGAGATATGAAGAGAGCAAGAACAGGGAGTAAATGGCGAGAGCAGCCCGTGGAAAAGGAGAGAGCAAATTACTGCTGGTGGTACCAACATCTTGATACCATAAACCCCTTTCCCCACACACACACACACACACGCTTTTCTCCTCACACTGCTACATGCACTCTCATAATGAGACACCCCATCTTGTAGGATCACTAAAGACACCTACAGCTGGCAAACACCCAGATCTTCAAAGTGATAGTTAGCATCAAGTCATTACCGAGAAGAAGAAAGAAAACAGAGGACAGAAGGAAGAGAGAGAGGGGGCAATAAAATAATACAGAAAAGGGATAGAGTCACAGTGGATGGTTTCCTTTTCCAATCATCATCCCATTTGATCTGAAGCTGCATCTACTCTCAGATCTTGTGCAGAAAATAAACTAAAACGGCAAGGAACTCAAAGGTTGAAGTGGAGTAAACAAAGTTGATGGGGATGAGCGCCACTGATCTTATCCAACATTAGACGTGACACAAGGACATCTTTGAAGGCTGCGACTTATTTTTCCTCGTGCGGAAATTAGGAGCAGTTGGTCGATCTCCACGCGTCCGTTTGTTTGTTAGAAAACAGAACATACCAGAGGCGGCGTCAAAGAATACGACATGATACAAAAAAAAATAAAAAATGCTTGAGTGCTTTTTATGTAGCAGCAAAAAAATGTTTTAATACTTCTTCTAGTGAGTTATAATAATACTACTGAGCATATTAAATAAATAGCTGCTTTCCCTCGTTGACATCTTCACCAACCTTTAACGATACGAGAAGAATCAAAGAATTCGAGCTGCTGTTCACACAACGCACCCTGAGGCACTGTTTCCTGGTAAAACTATATTCTTCCTGTGGGTGTCGTGCGTCAGGTGACTGACAGTAAGCAGAGTCGCAAAAGGGAAGGAACAGAACCAGAAGAAAACCACATCAAGGCTCTGCATTCAAGATACCGAGTCATTAAAACCGCTCGTTTCACATTGAAAACGAATGCTGCACGCTTTCCTGAAAGATAGTTGTGACTTTAGCTGTGCTGACTGTGGGAAGACGTGTGTGACTGAGAACAAAACACCTGGTATTAATTTGACGAGAATTTTAATATTGTAAAACTACCCCGTGGCCATATATTTCGGTTCATATTTCCGGAAAATCACAGCACACAACAAAGGCCAAAAGTTTTCGTATGCCTGCCAAATTTAAATTTAAAGTGACATCGCATGTGTTCGACATGTGTCTTTTGACTGGAAGTGTTATAAACGTCCTGCAGTGGCCCAGTCAAAGTCCTTTACTAAATCTGACCCAGAATCTGTGAAGGAAGTTTAAGATTAGGGTGATTTAAGGAGACCTTGGAACCGTAAAGACTCGGAAGTCGTTGCAAGATGAATAATCAAAATATCAGTGGAAAACAAACAAAAAGATTGTCTGCAATTACAAGAAAGATTTTGTTGCTGTAATAGTCATATAACAGATTTTTAAATTGGTTATTGAAAACCATAGAAATACATATCATTTTTAAATAAACATCTTATTTTTAAAAGATATTTTACATCGATTTGTCGCATCTGTTGAGAGATGTCCCTCTCATTTACTTTCCAAAGCAAAACTCTTAGTTGAATAAAACATGTACATCGAAATCTGCCAGGCGTATGAATATTTTTTGGCTGTATTCTTATCCTGATCGCTGTCTGAGTCGGCCGACTCCAATAAACGGGTTATGACACCTGATTGGACCAAATTCATTATGAACCGCCTCCTGCTGGTAGATCTTATTTAGTGGAGTCACATAACCACATTTCCTTACAGAAGACTCTCAGTAGATTATGGAAAATTGCTTTAAGACGCACTGTGCAGTTATCGGCTACGTTAGACAAAATCTTTCCTCGCAAAAAAGAAATTCATACATTGGGTTCTGAAGCTTGAATTCAGGTCTGAGGTCGGACACAGCAACTGATGATTTAACAGTCTCCCAACCAAACAAGACCTGTGACAAATATGAAGAAGCGTTAGAAGATAGCCAAGAATGTGAGCAGGGTTCAACCAACATTTTCTTTTTGTCCACCTTCAGTATTTCCCCAACTGTCTCCATCCCCTCTTTCTCTAATAATACGGCCCTTGAGATGTGTAACTTGCTGTCCATTTACTGTTGGAAGGATATTCTTGGTCTGATGTGATTCTGCTGCAATAACAAGTTGTGCCATCTGACAACGTCAAGTATGCAGTTTCACAAGAATTAATAGTACGAGTTTACAATGTCAAGCTCGCAGTGTTCTATATGATTTTTTTTTTTTTTTTATTCCAGCTGTCTGCCAGGCTTTAAATCAAAGGTCGTCTGAGCAGGTACAAAATGTCCCCACTGAGGAAGGAGCTGATAGTTGATAGATGGTCTGTTTGAAACGTCCCGTGACAAGCCGCTCTGATACCTGAAGCAAAACTGGAGAATGGCAACGGACCAGCATGTTTCCTGTGCTCTCTGCGTTTACCTTAGTTCTTCTGTTTAGGTTGGTTTACTGGGCCTTCAACTGTTGGTGCCCAGCATTTTGATCCACCCTCTACCGGGATCTACTTTACTCCCAGCATGTTGTTGCATTTAGCGCGGCTGCAACGTGTTCACAATAAAAGCTGCAATAAAAAATGGCAGGTTTACTATCATGTAAAAGGATAAAGGACTTCTTGGACTTGAGACGGTGGCAGGAAGCAGAATGTTGGTGTCACCCGGATATTCTCCGGTAATGAGAGTGGATCAAAGTGGGACTTTCTGCAGACATTTGAACGCAACAGATATTAGAAATCAGGGTTTACATTTAGAAGAAAAAGCTTCTTACGTAAAGGCCTCTCACTTCCAGAGCTCAGTTTATACAGTGCATTGCGTGCGACTTATTTTTAGTCGCACAAAAGCAAGCTTTTTCATCAACACAGCCACAGAGCAGAGGCTGACGGAGGAGGCCCACTCATTCCAAATCCCCAACCAGTACCTAAGAGACACCGATACAGATGGACAACAGCCAGGAGGAGCTGGACACCCTGGACACAGATGGATCATGGTTGGACTGAGTTACGCTGCAGAAACCTGACGTGTATTTGTAAAGAAAGTTCGTACATTTGTCTCAAGTGTGTGCTTCTATTTTAGAAGCGTGTCTATGTGTTGTCTCCTCAACAGCTCAAAAGTAAAGTGTTGAGATGAAGACAGGAAGCAACGCACATACTACACACTCCCATGAATCAATTTCCAAACACACACACACACACACACACACACAGACACACACACACACACAGGGAGCAACAATGTTATGACAATAACTCTGTGTTTTACAGCCCACTGTAGCTGCACATCTGGATAACATCAGGCACAGATACACACACACGTCGAGGAAGAGCCATGGCCAAGAAGACAGGGTTGCGCGCACACACTATGAAAAAAAAAAAAGACAAAAATCTTGATGCAGTTCCCTCTTGCTCCTCCACCCTACTCTATCCTCCTCTCCATCTATTTCTCCCTTGTTTTCTCCCTTTCCTTCTTTCCTTCTGTTCTTGTTGTCTCTCCTCTAATCCGATACGACAGAGACACAGAACACAAATCTCCCTGCTGGCAGAGGAAGGACGGCAAGTTTCAAGCTGAAGAGAGGGAAGAAAAAGGGGGTAGAGGGAGAAAAAAGATTGACTGTTGAACACTAGTTGAAGTGATTTATGAGGTTGGAGTCTGTGCTCGAACACATGTAGACACTCCTCGTCTTCCATTCGATCTTTCCAGCAGATAGACACGGAGAATAAACTCTTTGGTGAAGATTAGTGTAAACCAGGATAAACAGATAAATATTTAGTTGTTGTGCAGTCACAAACATCCAACCTATTATTAATGTGGATGAAAAACAATATTTTCTGGGAAAGAAAAAGCTCTAAAAGCAGAAAACTGATATTACTGTCAGACAAGAAAATCATATCTTGAAAATGTTACTTTTAGATGTTTCTTAATGCAACTTTAGAACGCCTTTAAAAGTAGAGGGTTCCCTTCTTTACGTGTTTCTTACTATAAATTTAACTATGAAAACAGAGACAGATGTTTAAGGTGATCAACACATTTTTACAAAAACACAAAACTACATATAAAATGTAGACATGAGGTTTTTGACAAACTCTTTTCATTGAAGACACCATTCTATGTAATGCCATTCACTGTTCAGTGTGGAAACTGTGACTGAATGAAGTTTCAATGGTCCACGTAGTAATCAAAGGAAAGACTACACAAGTGGGTTTTCAGCTTTGATTTAAAGGAATTCAATGTTTTGTCAGCTTTATAATTTTCTGGAAGTTTGTTCCAGATTAGTGAAGCATAAATACTGAAACCAAACCCCAAACCAGGTTTGGTTCGGGGGATGAAGAGTAGACTAAAACCAGAAGACCAGAAGTGGTCTGAGAGGTTGATGTAATTGCAGCAGTATGGCAACACTACAGTGTATATTGGTGCTAAGCCATTCAGTGATTCATAAACTAACAAGTTTATGAAACTTATTAAACGTATAAAGCCTCCTCTCTGAGCTACGGGGAGCCAGTGTAAGGAGCGATGCAGCAGCGATACGCGAGCAGCAGCGATACGCGAGCAGCAGCGCTCTACATCAGCTGCAGCAGGAGTATTTATTTTTTGGGGACTCTGGTGAAGAAACTATTGCAGTAATCAATGTGACTAAAGATCAACACATCCTGCTGAGAGGAGTTATTGTTGGATTCTGACTGGTCAACAAAACACATAATGATTTTGTGCAATGACAGGATTTAATTTCGTTTAATTGGCAATGTTGTCATAAAAGCTAACAGAATAATGTGATATTGTGTAGAAAAAAGTAACATGGGTGGTGAATTCATGAATATTGAAAATCCTTTGGAGGTTTCATATGAAACTGTATTTTCTTTTTCCTTTGATGTTTATTGATCCAAGTGAATAAGGGGAATACAACTATGAAGAAAATAATCCAAAGATTATGTCTTTAAATGTTAAAGATGCATCCTGAAAAGTTTCTTAATCTTTGACAGTTCAGTATGAAAGGATGGACATTTCCTTGGAGTATTATTGGAAATATTTTAAAATCAAAGCTGTAATTAATGACCTTTTCACAGGAGCACAGAGTAAAATGTGAATATTGACAGAAAAGAAGCAGTAGAAAACATGTACTTGGACAAATAAAAGGAAGATAAGTACAAAGAGATGAGGGATAAGGGGCACTCATCCTACAGAAACAAATAAGGATCATAGAAAAACCACATTTCAGATAAGTTGCTGGGAATTATAAGCAGTTAAAAATTAATCGATTCTGTAATCTGACTTCTTTTTTCCTCTCCCTCTCAGTGACTGTCCCGGGTTCCCTTAGTAATCACTCCATCCTGATTGCTCTGATCCCTCCATTCTACTTGTCATTAAACACAAGGCACACACACACACACACACACACGCACACACGCAAACACACATTACCACACATAGTCACACATACAAGCCAAGAGACAGAAAACAAATGCCATTTAATCAAGTTGTATAAATAAATAAAAAGTTTGTATTTCCCATAAGTCCATCTGGTCCCCTGCTTCTCATCACACACACACACACACACACACACACACACGTTCCAAGCTTTCATCTGCTGGTCAATAAAGCTCACACACACACTCTAAATGAAAGGCACGGATGACCACACACATTGGCCGGTGAATCTAAATGTAGATGAGTTCAGTCTGCTAGAACGACTGGCGGCAAGAAGAAACCTTTATCAAGCAAATCTATTTGTTTTCTGTTGTTTCACTCGGCGCCGTTTGACCATCCCATCAATCGGTTTAACAAAATGTTATCGACATGTGCTGGTTCGCTTTCATTTCGCAGCACTGTGCAATTTTGCTAAAGTGTAACTACAGTTCTGATCCAGTGGATCTGTTGCAGGGCAATTTCAAATAGCAGAGGGGGAAAAAAAAAACAACAAAAAAAAAAACACTGAGCTAAACTGTGGGCACTGCATAAACACAGGCTGATGAAAGAGAAAAAAAAGAAAAAGAAAAACGTAGACTTTGATTTGCAGAGTCTTTGATGAATTATATCTTCCAAACCTGAAGCAGGCTCTTATTTATTTGTAATGGTGTTAACAAAATTGAGCGATGAAGTCTGATGCCACACAGATCAGTCTATAAAATATGAGTGACTTGAAGTTGTCTGTATTGCAAACGCCTGAGCCAGGAAATTTAGTCCCTAAGCCTAACCAACCTGAGAAATGTAGTGCCTAAAAGAGGCCAAAACCAAAATACGGTGCCGTACTCCGACCACATAACTCTGAGTCTTAAATAAGACCAAAAAATAAATTATTGTTTAGACGGGTTCCAACCAGTTTGGTGCCGAAACCTAATCAAGCAAATGTTGTCCCTCAACCTGATGAAGTAGCGTCTGTGCCTAAACCAGAAGCAGTAAATTTGGTGCCTCGGCATGATCAAGCAATGCTGTAGTACTGATACATAAAACATGTCAAATAGTGTATTCAGCTTTTAAATAAAAACTTCTCAATATAGCTTCAGTATTAAGACAGCTGTTTATCACACAAAGCCACCACTTGGCAAGAAGCACCTGGACCAAGAAGCTTTCAATCCCTAACCTGAGAAATGTTACCCTGGCAGCCGTTTCTCGTACAAATTCTTGGTCTTTTAAGCCTGGACAGTAGTTTTAGAGCAAAACAATTTATATGTTGTATTTTCTCTTTTTACAAAAAGCTTTTAGATGAATAAACATATTCTGAACTGTCTAGGACATCCAGCAACTTGAGGGAGAACATATAATAAATATTAGTTAAGTCTTTAAGTTGTCTCTATCTAAGAAACTCGAGCAAGCAGGTAACAAATTCACTTGCTTTTCCACCTCTGCAGATACTAAACTTTCAAATAGTCTTACACAAAATATGGAACCCCAACTTGTTTTTTTAGATAAGACTCCCAAAATGGCACAGGTCTGCAGTTTTTTTTTCAGTCAACATCTCACCCTAATATATCTGTGGTTTAGAGAGATTAAGTGTTTTGTCCAGTAATGATACTCAGGACTGCAAACATGACGCCAACAGATTCTGAACCGTCTAGGACATCCAGCACTTTGAGGGAGAACATATTATTAAAAATGCACCAACCAATACAATCATTGAAAATACAATTATTTAATTATTAAAATCAAATTGCTGTGGTGAAATTGAAGGGGGAGAGGGGGGATTTATACATATATATATATATATAATTACAACAAACCCATCTTCACCAACACACTACCACACAGCCAAACTACCATTCTCCACTTCCCAGTCTGAATGAATCGTTCCTTGTCTCCGAACTGATGGAGCGATAAAGTTGGTTTAAACAGCCATAGACACACCGGCACACACTGTTGAGACAGAAACATGTGTTTTACATCAAGAGCTCCCAGCTATACAAGAGCTAATGTTACCGTCTTTGTGCTAGTGAGCGCGTGCGTGTGTCAGAACAGGGGTGGAACATGTCTTTGCAATCTCCTATCAGCTTTTAATCTCCCTTTGGCAGAAAGGGGGAGACAGAAAGAGAGAAAGAAACCACTCAAAGAGAGAAAGTGATAACCACACAGTGAAAGGGGGGAACAAATGTATCCCCAATCTCTAAAACCTCCCATTATTCATTTTGTTTTGCAAGGCTACTTTGCCTTTTCCTTGCCTCAGGCGCAACGAGAGCAAGCAGGCAGAAGTTGCCTACTTTGGTTTACTTGTGTGTGGGTGTTTATGTGTGATTTAATTCTTATTGTCTGAATACTGTGGGAGTTGACAATTTTCATTTTGGCTTCTTGGGTTACTTAGGAGGGCTGTGTTGCAGGGAGAAATGTCAACATCCATTCCTCGCTTAGTGCTTGTAAGGGACTCAACAGTTATTATTTAGCTTGGAGTGGTTGGCTTGTTGAGTTTGTTTAGGCCCTCCACTGTGTTGCTGCGGTCCAATTTGCAAAGCTGTGGCCTCTGTAATGTCCAGGAAACAGCAAATGTCCCGCAGACATTGAAGTCCTGTAATATCTTCTCATCCCATGATCTGTGCTGGCTAAGCTGAAAACTAAGACTGGGTTATGAGCAAAATCTTTTCATCTCAGTTGTTTATTAAACAACAGTCTAAATTAAAGTGTGTTCTCTGTTTGGTAAGCTTCCAAACGTGAATATAAAAGAGACAGAAGTGAAACCTTCATCCGTTCTATTTCAACCAAAACATTGCTCAATAATTGGAAAATATAAATGTACTTTTTTGGTCATGTTTTATTCAAGTAATGCTGTCACCATTTAAAGGCCAGACATGTATAGCTGTATTGTGACAATCAACATTTCTTTATCCAAATTGCTGCTCTTATGATTAAAATTTCTGATAGGGTTTGATATAATTCTTTCCCCAACTTTATAGATGCACTAAAAGTATGAGATGCATAAATCTAAACGTCTAAACATGACCAAGTGTCTTTAGCAGGTAAGACATATGTTAATTTTGATTCATCCAAAAACGTTTTAGTGTCAAAACATTTTACACAAGTTTGATGAGTACACGTCCTTTTTCATAACACTATTACCAAGTAATAGACTAGACTACAGAGCGCACCTCACTGTAAGCCGCACTCACAGCTTTTAAAAAAAAAACTGGACACGTACACATATAAGCCACACTGGACTGTAAGCCGCTGATAATATCCGCCATCGGTTTTCCAAACAGACGGCTGCGTCTCCAACGCCGAGCCATGGAT
>NW_006800108.1:287753-305229 GCF_000485575.1 Poecilia formosa
TAAAGCGCCCCCTGGTGGTTGAAGAAAAATCCACAGAAAAGCCACACCTGGCTACAAGCCGCATGGTTCAGAGTGTGGGGGAAAAGTAGCGGATTATAGTCCAAAAAAATACGGGAATGAGTTTTAATATCTACTTCTAAACAACTGTATCAATTTGGAAAGTTATACGGAAAACAGTCTCTTATTGTTGCTATTTATGATGGTCCACTTAAAAATGTGTCTTGTATCATAGTAAGCAAGATTACATTTTTTAATTATGTTACAACTATGAAATATGTGTTGATGTTATGACTGCCCCCAGGTGGCCAAGTTATTTTGGTTCCATCCTCTCCCTTTTGGCTGTTTTTTTTTTTTTCTGTTTAGCAGCCACATGTTTTATTTCATTATGCAAAGAACGGCATATGCCATCACATTCTGACAAGATTACACTGCTTGATCACATACTCTCCAAGTAAATTAATACAAACATCCATGATACGCACATAATACTTTATGAACTAAGCAAATTGGCTTGAAAATTGCATAGAATCTCAGCACCAGAAGGAATGAAATTACTGCAAGCTGCCCGACCCAGGGGTCCAAACAAGTATACAGCATAATTTTTCACACATTAAATATAAACTGTTTCTGCCATGGAAGTACCAATTTCTCCAATGAGGACATACACAACAACATTATTACAACATGTATAGGCCAACTGCGCAAGGTGGAAATAAGACAGAGCCTGTTGACACAGTAAATCGTGCAGACAGGATTTGGGCTTGCATCGCAGCATATTGTCATGACCGTGTTCATTCGCAGATATTAAATCCAACACGGTGGAAAAATCACCACTTTTTGCGGTTGCAGGTGTTACACGTCATCTGAACAGGTCCGGCAAAGAGCGTTTCTGACCAACAGTATCTACTTGACTTGTAAATGAGTCTACAACTAGAAAACTTTCAAATGAAACACTCTAAGGTCAGCACAGAAGGGGAAAAAAAACAACAAAAAAACTCCTCCACAAGACTTCAGTGTTATGCATCAAAACTATATCCAGCCTCAGAGGCTCTGGGGGCAAATGTGATTTACTGCTTAGTCTTGTTTACTGCAGAAACACTAGTCTTTACATTGGCCAAGTCGGCGTATGTGTGTGTGTGTGCACACTTTCAGACCTTATTAGGTTGTACTTGTGGCAATGCTTAACCCCACTCAGAGTTTGGCAGCTGCTCTCCTTTCTTGTTCTGTCTGCTTTTATTTTCTCTCAGTGTCTTTGCTCTCTTCCTCCCCTCCTCCTATCTTTGCCATCTCACTGCGCTTTATCTATTTGTAGCTTTTACTGTCGTCTCCACTGGTTCTTTACTTCTCTTCACTCTTTTTTTTGCTCATTACAGCTACAATCTTTTGTGGTAGGGTTCGGGATTAATTACTGTTATACGAAACAAAACTTGTACTAATGTCTTTTATCAGCTTAAGAGATTCCCAGTTGTTTGCATCAATAATTTTGCTTTAGAAGAGAAGAATATTTACCACTATGTTAAGTCATGCTTTTCTTTAATGATATGTTCCACCCATTAAGGGAACTGAGAATATTAATTGTTACAGTTCCTGCTGAATACAAGATTTAAGCTGTTTAACAAGCCATGGTCGTCATCTTTTTCTGCGTGCCCTCTTTATGATATGCTGCACATTTTTAATTGAGGTTGATCCAGACTGCAAGCAGATTATACAGGCAAGCATATTCTTGTAGATGAACCCAACTTGTACAGACGAAGAGCCCCTTTGGCCCATGAAGAATAGGTTAACTGTTTAAAAAAAAAAATCAAATGACACCCAAACCTCCTCAAGAAGCTGGTTTAGCCACCTTTCTGATATGAGCCTGGATGGCTGGATTGTGTCTTTGGCAGGCAGGACGTGACATCTGCTTTGTTTGCTTTTCTCCTTAAAATCAAGCTGAGACGCAGACTCATCTGATCACAGAACACGTGTCGTCTGTCCATCTGACATGAGCCCATGCCCACAGCAGTAGACAGCATTTCATGCAGAGATGTTCCGTGGTACCATTTTTGGATGAAGTGGCACATGGAGCTGAATGTCGATGGTTTTCCAAGGTGCCCCAGAGCTCATGTGGCTCCACTGGTCATGGCGACACAACGGTTTCTGATTCGGTAAAACGTCGCGTGAAATGTGTTCAACACGGCCCCATCAGAGCGTTATTCGAGATTCAATTAAATGCTCTAAAAATACTGAGATTCTTTTCTTCTTTAAATAGGTTAATTAGCATGTTTAAGTTTTGTGCTACACGTATAAAAAAACAAGAAACTTACACAAACTTTGGTTGATTATCAGCGACTGATAAAGATGACCTTTTTTGAATTATCCCAAGAAGAGTGCTCAATATTCAGCAGCAAGAAATATACCAAATGCTTGTTGATGGCTATTAAAAGTGTGTGGTCACAAGAGAGAAGTTGCTAACATTTCATTCAACATTAGTGGGAGTAAATGTGTTTATCTAGCTGCGTATAATTTTGATCGTCCGTAATAAATTGAAGGGTAATCAAACTACTAAGAACAGAAATATTACATTTAAAAAAAAATCCAGTATTTATTTCACTGTCAGTTATAGATTTACTGTCACCAGTACTGATAAAAATCACTGGCAGCACGGTGACACTCAGGACTGATGCTGATAGAGAGGAAGACTTGTTCTTAATCAGTGAGCCAGGGAAGATCAAAGCAACAACACCGGTCCAATTTCAGTGGAGACTTCTCCTCTAAAGCGGCTCTGATTATCTCCTGGACCTGAACCCAAAATGCATGAATTAGCGCTGGACTGGAAGTGGATCCTATCAGACTTGGCCAAGAAATAGGGAAAAGTATTTTGTTACAGCTGGAGAGATGGATCCTGGCTCCAACATTCCTGGGACAAGGGGAGATAACAGTGGTGCAGTTGTGTTGATCTAGTGTGAATGGACATATGTGGCCAGTTCCTGTGCTTCTCTGAAACAAGAAACATAAACACAGACTACAGTTACAGTCAGATGCTGGGTAAGTAGAACTATGTGCACTTTGTGGTATCTGATTAAAGCAAAGTTGTAAAGATTAAAAAAAAGAAAGAAAAAAACTCAAGGACATTTAAGCCCATTGGTCATTGATGGTGACACACACACGCACACACACACACACAGAGATACTCACAAATCATGCACGCAAGCATCTATTGTTTGGCTGCACCTGGTTTATAAGGAAACAGGATAGATGGGATTCTGGGACCTAACTTTGGGAACGTTTTTATCAGTGTGATTGAATAAGTGCGGACATCCATGTGACTGCTCGTCCACAGAAGCCAAACATCTGCAACAGCAATACAGCTGAACTAAAACGTAAAAAGCCCCTTTTTTTTTTATGCAGGTATTAATGGAGTGATTTGTACATTTTAAACTTTTGATTCCTTTTCCTGCAATGTATCATTTGCCTTATGTAACATTGTTTTCAGCATTAAATTATATGTACGCTTGACTGATTTCTTCTGGGTGCCTTTACAGTCAAAAGAATTACTTTTGAACTGCAAGTTGCTCGCAAACATGATTGATCCCAAAATAACACTAATAATGTCAACCATTATCATTAAGTGGATAATGTGATTGAATTTCACACATCATGTTGTATCTTCAAGTAAAATGTTAAAAAAAAAGCTTAATCTTTTCTTCTCTTGCTATTTTGGTTGCATTTAAGAAAGAAATACCAATATACTGAATTAACACCACCAATAAATTAATTATGATTTTCCACATTTGGTTAAAGCCCTGCTCACAAAATGAATGAATGAATGAATGAATGAATGAATGAATGAATGAATGAATGGATGGATGGAACTGAACAGGTCTTGAACAGTTGAAGCTGTGGTAAGTTGGTGCCGCTGTGCTGCACAGTCAGGCAGACACGGAGAATGGGAACAAAAGAGGAATGGTCTTGAGGGAAATTGAGTGTACAAGATGCATCATGCTAGTGGAGCAGAATCCTTAAACACGCTCGCACACACAGCAGCACACACTACTGTAGAATGCCTAATGAGTGAAGAGCCCACAGGGGACGAGCAGGGGGAGACAAGCGGAGAAAAGGGGAGGGGCTAAGTGTTGAGACAAACGGAAGGAGAGAACGCGATGCATCTTTCTCGAGCTTTCAACGCTTATCAAGCATGCATGGCATTATGTTTGGGTGTGTGTGTGTGTGTGTGTGTGTGAGTGTGAGTGTGAGTGTCTGCTATAGATTTGGGGCAGAATTTACGTTTCCACAGAGAGGACTGGAGAGGGAAAATCACACATGCACAAACACACCCTGGCAAAAAGTGATGAAGCTGAGCTGCATGCACTCATGCCCAGGGCAGAATTCCAACTTCACCACGAAGCCCTTCGGGCCACAAAGGTTGCCATGGCGCCGTCTCCTCCCAAACAAACTCTCTCCCTCTCTGGCTCGCTCACCTCTCACACGCATCAGAGCAGGGCGTGGCAAGACGTCCTCAGGTGAAGTGGATTAAAGCGTTAAAATGACTTCAACTAGACGGATTAACTAAAAGTTTAAATTCAAATATGATCTTATGTGTATTTAACCCGAATATGGAAAGCTTATACCGTTTTTAAAATGTACTGCAAGGGGAAATTACATTTCTGAGTGATGTCACAATTCCTCTTTGTCCATTTTACATAATTTGCACATTTTAGTGGCTCTTTAGGTATCCAAGACAATGTCTGAATTAAAATTAAGAAAATGAGGATTACTTTGAAGCACATAGTGGTGAAGGATCACGCTATGGTTGGTTATGTTAGTCCTAAAACTTGCCATTTTTAAACAATTGCAGACTTTTCCGGAATCTTAATTTTTTCCCATATTTAGGGAGGACAGCAAATGCATAAAAATAAAGCATTCTGTTTATAAATCCAGCTTTTCTCCTATGATATGGCTCTTGAGTAAAAGAAAAGTGCGCAGCAGGTCAGACCACAAAGCAAACTGGTCTCAGCCAGGAAAAGACTGATTGATGCAAAGGACAGATAGATGGGCAAAACACATTCACAACATGTATTCTTGTAATGATTTTATAGTTTTTATCATGCGTTTTACATCTTACTTAAAACTGATCCAGCTGAAAAAGTTGAAGGTGTGGAGAGTGAGGCTGATTCAGAGGCAATGATAGAGTAGAATTCATATTATCCTTTTTTTTGTTTTGTTTTGTTTTTTATCTTAGCCAACTCCACAAAGTGTTTAATAATGTCTGCCAACTGTGACAAAAGCAATCTGCATATTAGGGCGTTTTAAAAAGGAAGTGCATCCTCTGATAGTTGTGGGGTTTTAATCTACCCTAAAGCCGCTGAAAAGCCTGTCATCACAACAAAACTGAGATGTGTGCAAATTATGAAAGAATTTTAGGAGTTTATTTAAGTACTTAACCACTACAATACAGCAAGAAAAAAACTTTTTTTGAACAGTTTATTTTTTGGAAATTGTAAAATATTTTTCATAAATTCTGCACTTTTTCTCACATTTCAAGCCTGCAGTTTACAACTTGTGCTTCAGACATACGCCTAAATTGACTTCTTCTGCATAACTTAAACCAAATACAAATGACCTACTGTATTTAATTTAGCTTTTTTCAACTTCAAATGCATCAGGCTGCAAAAACCATAGGCCATAATTCATTTTCACCCAGTTTATAAAAACACTCATCGCTTTTGAGTTATTAAACAAACTATTTGTTTGATATTTCTAGTCATTTTATTTTTCCACAAACTCACTGAGAAATGACATCATACTTCTCGAAGCAAGGGAACTATTACTAACAATATTTTTCTCAGAATATCACTTTCAATGATCCAAAATAACAGTTTATGGAAACTTCGGGAACTGATGATCAGAATTAGACATTAGCTGCACAGCAAAAAAAAAAAATCTAATTAAATAAACTGACAGATACAACGGCTTGGAAGAAGCGGCACCCTGTAAAGATTTGGGCAGTTTACTAAACGTCATCGTTCCAAACCTGGAAAAAAATTTTGAGTTGTTTATGGTTACAGACATTCATTTTTATCCAGAGCATTTGAAAAAGTGACAGCCTATTGAATTTATATGAACCAACACTGTATTTTTTATTTTTTTTTCCCCCTATTACACACTGACAGATAAAAACGGAGAAAATGTGACCTGGAGCTATTTGTCAATCCATTTTCACCCATTTACTGGAAGCAGTTTTCCTTGAACTATTTACCATAGTTTTCTCCAACTGTTTTGGTCGTATTTGTCAAATTACATCAGTTACCATAACTGCCTGATTGTGTGAAAAAGTCAGAGATCAAAAGCAGAGATGCAGGAAGGAAAGGCCAGAAGGCAGAGGAAAAGGGGAAGGGAGGCAGGGATTTCAAATTGACTATTGGTCAGGGGTCAGATGGACATTTAATCTAACCAATCAGCTTCCTAATTACACAAGTGCTGCCAGATTGGTGTCTTTTATAAGTGTGCATGCATGTGTGTGTGTGTGCGTGTGTGTGTGTGTGGCTGGCTGGCGTTGCGTGTAGAGGTCTTGTTGTAGCAAAACGAACATCTGGCCTCAATATTGATTCCATGTGTGAGCACACACACTTTAAGTCTGTACGCATGTAAATGTGCGCGCACACACACGCGCACGCATGCACAGGTTGCAGTGAATGGCTCCTGCCTTACACAGCCACACAGAGAGCAAGAGATGGAAAAAGAAAAAGAAATACCCAAGGACTCAGCGACTCGATGTGCAAGTCAGGCCAGAAAAACAAATAAAAAAAATAAATAAAATAAAAAAAAACACATAAATGCATAAACGCATACACACACTTTCAATAGTGCGCGCGCGCGTGTGTGTGTGTGTGTGTGGAAGATGATTATAACAGTAATTGATGTAAACGTTTAAATTACAGCTAGGAGCTAAAATAACCACTGTGTTTTAGCGTTGCCATGTCAACATGATGAAAAACACCTGGCCTTTTCACTGGAGGGGAGGGTGGAACGTATGTGTCACTGCCGCCCAGACGAACCAATGAAACACAGTGTTTGTAAGTGACATGTGTCTGAGCAAATTAAATACTGTAAAAATAGAGATGTAATTTAACGGCCTGTTAGGCTGAAGCCAAAGTCATTACATGACATTACAAGGTAATACAGAATAAATAAGACTCAAAAGGTTTATTTCAACTGGGGTTTTTTTTAAAGCATTTTAGTGCTTTAAATGTCTGAATACTCCATCTGAATACCCTGTCTGAAAACTTTTAAAGGTTTTCCTTAATTTCTCTAAGCAGGGAAGGCATCAATAAGAGAATCAGCCAAATACGAATCCACAACCTCACAGGAAGAGTTTGTGGACAAGACAGCAATCAGTTCTGCTCCTCGCAAATCTGACCTGAACGGAGGAGAGGGCGACTGACGAAACGTAAATGTAGGAGCTCTCATCTGATGAGAATAAACTTAGATTTTTTTGCTCTACATGCAAAACCCATTATGTGGAGGAAAACTAGTACTGCACATCAACCTGAACACTCCACCCTTATGTTAAAACATGGTGATGGCAACATTAGGCTGTGGGAATGTTGTGGTTTGCATGGTAACAGCACCTTTTAATTATTTCATTAGTAAAAATAAATAAAATTATATATATATCTGAAACTATTCATCATTTTTCTTCCTGGTCACAGTTATGCACTACTTTTTTTTGGTTTGTCCAATAAAAATATCTAAAGAAAATTCATGGAAGTTTGACGTTCTCAGGAGATACCTAACATTTTACAGGGCAATATACATTCACAATGATGCAGAACAATATTAAAAGTCACAGAATAAAGACAAGAATATACAGATATTCATCAGACAACCAGATTCTGCCCTCAAGAGAGAATACTACCTGAACATTTCAGCACAAACTACTGAAATGCTTCCCCGGAAACCCAGGCGTCTACGTACATCTTCAAAGTTCTACGTTGTAACGATCTAGGCTCAGTGCTTTCACACTCAGATTTTAAGGAGTTTGTCTTTAGCAGGAGACGCATAAGGACTGCCCCGCCCTGCTTCCACAGAGTAACCCAAAATAAGAACCGCACTGACAAATCCCAGGATTTCAAAGTCAATTTTATGCACTTTTTTTTTACGGGTGATCCCACACTTTGGACTTTTAGAAGTTGCATGATGTGGCTAAAATGTTACTCAGACATGACCAGAAGTCTCCAGATCAGCTAATCTGGCAGTTCAAAGCATGTGTCAATGGAGAATTGTCATCATGAGCAAACAGGGGAAAGGAAAATAATCCTACCTTTAAGTTTTGTGAGACAAAGATGCCAAGCTGTCACCTTCCACGTATGCCTGTTTTGCATGTGTGGACTACCCGGAATTAGCCTAGATGTGGTTAAAATGGTGTAATTTATTTTCCAAGCCAAGCGTAATGTTCCTTGCAGACAATCAGACTGCTGTGGACTGTCACACGGCGTAAAGCCACACTGTCATGACACACGCTCTCTGATCTAGCAGATACACATAAAACTCTTCTACAAAGACAACACACACACACACACACACACACGGCACAAAAATTGCAGCAACCAGGTTTTCTATGACATTGAAAACAGGCTAACTCTGTTTTAGACACAAAAACACACCAAGACTGGGAAAAACATACTTAAACTTTTTCTCTCTTTTTTTTTTTTTTCCACCATGGCTGTGTTTATTTGAGTCTGTGTCATGATGGGAAATGTGACTACTACACAAACAAACTGAAAGGTCTGCAGCATACATCTTTGTCTCAGAGACTTTGAAAATGTGTGCTTAAGAGGAACAGGGCGAAAACCACCGTGCATCCCATTGCCACGCAGACTCCGACAGTCTAACAAGATGAGGTAAATAAAGTGTTCATATTTTTTTCCTCTGTAATAGATGAGAATCATCATCTATAGTCTTCAGGAAATCAGTATTTAAACTCAGGCTGATCTCACTTATGAAGCTGTTTTGATGCTTATTAGCCGGAGAGCGATTTGATGAATAGAAACGCGAGGTTCTGATGGAGTCGCGTCGTGCATGATATTTCTTTATGCAAATATGGCCAATATGAAAGGACACTAATTAAAAATGAAAAAAAGTAAAGAAACCACAAAGTCAAACGGTATGTGTTAACGTAACGGGTCTGGACCGAACTGAAAGTGACACAGTTAGGCGTTTTAAAAGCTCCAGAATTTAAGTAAAATGATTCCACTATTGCTACGAAAATATTTTCTTGTTTTAATTGCTACAAAAAATAGAACTACAGGCACTAATGCATAAAAAAAAATACATGATTCTCCCTTTAAGACAGTCTTCGTCAACTGAAACATTCTGTTGTTGTTGAACCATCATGACTACAGCAGCTAGATTGTGTTTAAATATTATGATTCATTCTCATCTTTTTATGGACTTTGCTGTTGAATAAAACAACAGAAATCTTAGTAATCTCTCAGCATGAATTATTAAATGGATAGTACTGTTTAAGAGCCTCAAGCCACCCACTGTTTCTTTAGACTTGTTTGCACTAAACCAAAACTTTCTCGCAAGTTACAAAAAACATATTTATGGTTAAGTACATTTAGCAAAAACTCGCATAACCCAAGATGGTGAGCAGTACTCATAAATAAATAAATTTAAGGGAAAAAAAGATAATCTGGTAGATGCATCTTTCTTTAGATGATCACCTAATTAAAATGCTGATCGGAGCATCTCTACTCTCCATAGTGGTTATCTTACATTTTCTTCAACAAAAAACAGACACAATCACAGATATATCACAGATTAGTATTTAAACACCATTAAATACTAATGGTGTTTAGTATTTAAATTTTAGGTTTACAAAAGAAGACGGCACCGACATTTTCACCATTATTAAACTTATCATGATGTGGTTAGATAGCATAAACATCATCAGATCACATTGACATCACATCTTTCATATACAAAAAAAATAAATAAATAAAATATGCACACATATAGAGACAAATAAAAACATAAGCTCTAATTTCCTGTAGCGGATATAAAGTGATGCCAAATTATCAGCACAGCAAATAAGTTAAATTTATACTCTAATTTCCTCCGCAAATACGCAGCCTCAGATGCGCTCACACACACACACACACACAGCCTCAGATGCGCTCACACACACACACTCAAATGCAAATGCACACAAATGGCATGTGATTAGGTGAAGGAGCAGCAGCGTGAGAACACATTCAGTTATCCAGACGCATGTGAGCCGTACAGAAGAAAAATAGGAAGCATCTGAATTAGAACTGAAAGAAACAGTCGCTGTCCACTAAACAAGGTTTAGCGGGATATTAAATGTGTTTCTTAATTTCTTCCGAGTGTCCGCTCCTTCTCGCTTTCTTTCTTGTGTTTTTCTTGCTTCTTTGCATTTTCCATTCCTTTTGCCGTACTTTACTTCGTTATGATCTTCACTGTCCTTTCTTTCAGAAAGAATCATCAGACAGAGTCTTGTGTGATTTTTTTTTTTCTGTAGCCTTCCTTCTTTTCCATTTCCTTTCTTTTTTCGCTTTGGTTCTTCCTCCCCTAGTTCTGCCCTTATTTGTGTTCTTCCTTCTATACATCCTTTTTTTTCTCTCTCTCCTTTCCTTTCCATTTTTAATGTGCATGTCTTTACTCTCAGTCTATGGTATCTGACTACATTAGGAACACATTACTATAAGAAGTAATATCCTGAAATTCATCCTCCTTGCCAACATCCATTTCGCGTACCTGCTGTCTCAGGAAATCTGGAATGTATCAGATAAACTCAATCTAATGTCGACTCACAGACGGTTTGGTACATCTGCACCTCTTCACATGTGTTTTCTTTCCATCTCCTCGCGGCTCTTAACCCTAAAGTCCACTGTGGCTCAAATGCCCGTCTCATTTCATTTATAAACTAAAAGGTTTCATTTTAACTTATTTTCTAAATCTGGCATGGTCTCAACTCTTCTCTCGTACAGTCAGTCAAACAACGAGAAAGCAAAATTTCACAAAGACAAAAACACTGTCCTCGTAATAAATCACTGGGACAACAAAGCCAGCAGCAGGCCATTGCCTCAGCCAGGCAACAGTGTGCAGCAATTAAACATCACACCTTTCAAAGAAAGTATTTCCCTCCCTCCGCAAAGCAAAACGCTGCACGTACCAGCATACACACACACACACACACACACACAGGTGAAGATTAAATCCGACTTGGGGTATTTGTTTCCACTTTTGTCTCTTTTTAATCTTTTACCACCCCAGTGGTAACTCCCCCCCCTTTGCATGGGGATATCACATCACATTTCCAAATGTCATTTTATATTTTGGACAGATTCACTTACATCGCATCAATTTCTTCTCTCTTGGGCCTCATTCAACCGGCTTTCTCCTCTGTGTCTGTGTGTATTAAGCTGCATACAGGATCAAACTTTTACTTACAAACCTTTATTCTTCTCTCATTTTGAGCAGCAATGATTCAACTCCAGCCTATTATGACGTCTAGAATGAATTGTGCCTGCATGAGGAAATCTGTGAAAACGTAGCATCGATATCTCTTGCTTCTCTTATTAAAATGTACATTTATTTATTTATTTTTTTTACTTCTCAGCTAAACAAATCAAAGGTCTGCGTTTATCTCTAATTAAATAAATTGAATCTTCTAGACGTGAAGCGCTCGGCAAGGACAGATGCAAGATAAGGATGTTGATTAAACTGCGCGTCTTTGTTGCACAGTCTGAATCAACCTCATCACTCATGCATTGCTTTAAGACTTTAAGCTGTACTGGTGCTGCAGGTAAAGATATGAGGAAAACACCAATTTCATCTTTCCTCACAGTAGTAAAATCTCACAAAGAAACATTTAGAAGAAACTCCACCTATAATCTGAGTGCACGGCGTACATAGGTTAAAATCCCATGTTTAAAGAAAACCAAAAAAAAACATCTAACTCCACACACTAATTTGCGTTCCAAACTGTTTCCATAAAAGAAGAGTCACTGAACAATTTTAACGTTTATTTTTTTTTAAGTCAGC
This sequence comes from Poecilia formosa, assembly GCF_000485575.1. NCBI lineage: Eukaryota > Metazoa > Chordata > Actinopteri > Cyprinodontiformes > Poeciliidae > Poecilia > Poecilia formosa. Next base: position 299,805 of record NW_006800108.1, read on the forward strand.
GACTTTTGTATAGAGGAAGAAATACAATAAATAGTGGCATTTTGCACTCACCAGGTATCCATTAAAACTATCATGTGCCCACAAAGTTTGCAAGAGATGCCACTTTCACAATCACATATAATGAATATATGAATCTTCTGCATGCTACTGGGTCTTCAACTCAAACTGTGTGCTTTGAAATAAGTGTTGCAATTGGACCCAGCGTGAAACCAAAGATGAGTGTGTGGAAAAGAATCCCTCATGCCCAGTGTGAACTGCAGTGGAGGATCTGTGATGCTGTGGGCCATTTTCTCTCCCAAAGGCCCTCAGAACTTTGTCAGACTGCATTGCATCACAAAGTCTTTGACACAACAGGAAATTTAAAGCAAAAAAAAAAAAAAATCCCCTTACCTCAGCTAGATAATTAAAAATGAGTCGCCGCCGTGTTATTTAGCAGAATAATGATCCAAAACGCAGTTCCCACATCCAAGACTCTGGATGATGCAACAAAGATTGTCCCCAGAAGAACGGTTAAAGACTCGTCTCTTTCATGCACAAAACCTGGAGAAGATTAAACGCAACCAAAGGGGTTCTTGCACGTTATGAGCAGCAGGGTTTATTAACATTTTCTGCAATAATTCATTTTGTTTTTACTTCACACATCATATCGAGGAGCGACATTAAATCCAGCGGCTGCTGCATTATTCTAGAAAGTGCCACAAATGGATTGCTAGTTAATTAGCGCGCTCTCAGTATCTTTATCTCGGCCCTCCCTTTCATTCTCATGCATCTCTCTTTTATTTCAGTGTCACTCTCCCACTCCTTTGCAGGGACACACGGCCCCACCCACAGTAATGAGTAAACCTCCTGCTGCCCCACCCTGCCCAGACTGCCAAGTTGCTGCCAACACCTCAGACACACAAATACACATTTGCAGCAGGCCCCACCACAGCTTGTACAAAGAAGTCATAGACTCAACTGTCGCGCTCGTATGCGTATCCACACACACCGGTTCCACCCGTCTCCCACTTAATGCTGCCAGTATCAGTGCCCTGACACCACATATGCACACACACGCACGTATGCACACCCACACATATATATATATATAGAGAGAGAGAGAGAAAGAGAGAGAGAGAATAGTCTTTCTGATCTAATGTGATCAGTGCAAATAAGCTCTGTGGCGCTGGTGAACCACAAGCTACGCCTGCCAGTCCATGACATCACTGCAGAATGAAAAGCATTATGGTCCACAGAGTTGGGCGAAGGAAAGTGAGTGACAGGTGGGATTCATGGGAACAGTCGGTTAGCCACCCTCAGTTGCCAGGACGACAGGAAAGTTTCCCTGTGTTGTGAAGTTTAAAATTTGATTCAGAAGAGGAAGATGAATGTGGCTGATGGGAACGGGAAATGATGTCATGGAGGCATGTGCACAACAGATACGAGCGCACTCGTGCGAGAGGCTTTGCTGGCAAACATATTTTGCATAAACTGCAAATATGATTAGAGGCAAACAGATTAGGTTGTAGCAGCTCGCCACATGAGATCGACTCCACGCACTGGAATCAAAGGGAAGATGATTTGAGGATGAAAGTGTATTAAAAGAGGCATTTTGATAACTAGCGTTCCCAGCAGGAAGAATCCCAGGCTGAACTCTGAAAAGTCTCAGAGTGAACGAGACAAAGCTGACCTGTGAGCTTCCATAACAGAAATCAGTATTCACGATGACTTCCACAAGTATTCCTGCCCCTTTAACATCTTGACACCACTTAGCAATAGACTGAAATGGGATTTTGTGTGATAGAAATACTTAAAAATAGTGCATAATTATGAAGTGGTAGGAAAAGCATACTTTTTTTTTTTTACATACAAAAATATGAAAGGTGTGTTTATGTTTGGCTCTTCTCAATCACTACTTTATAAAACCAGCTTTGGTTTCAATTACCGTCTTTAGTCTCTTAGGGTACGTCTCCACCAGCTTTGTACATGTGAACATTTTTATTTGGCTTTTTCTTCAGCTTATGCGCTAAAAAAGTTCCACGTTAGGATGGTCACTTGCTGCATGTGTCCCAGTTATTTATCTCTGCCCTTCGTCATGTCCAGCTACTAATAAATAAAAACCTTAGAAAAGCTTCCCTGTCAGAAAAAAAGCATCTGCACAGCATGATGATCCCACTTCCATGTTTCAGAGTGATGTCGACTTCAAGATTATTTGCCACCAAATATAATGTTTTGCATCTACACCAGAGAGTTACGTTTTGATCTCATCTGACCGCTTTCATTTACACGTTTGCTGTGTTCCTGACACCATGACTCCATTTACTTACGAAATGTCTCATGAAATCAATTGTATTTAAGGGTTTCATAGAACAGAATAGCTAACGCACTTTGCAGATTTTTTTTGTAGAAATCATCCGAAATGTGAATAATTTTCCTTCCACCTCTGATTTCTGCATTTCTTTGTGCTGCTCTGTACCATAAACCCCCCGCCCCCACAAAACTTTTTTTTTTTTTTTTTTTTTTTTTCCCATTCAGGTTTGAAAAAACAGGAAAAGATTTAGCAAGGGACTCTGATAACGTGTGTGGTGCATGTTCTGCTTACTCTTAGCAGAGACTGGGATTCTTCTTTTGTGGCTCCTCCTTTCCCCTCCTGTGCTCCTGCACCTCCACTTCCACCTCCTCCACCTGGATACTGTTGTGAAGGTATCTGGCTCTGCTTCTCCCCACCTCCTCCTCCACCTGCAGTAGCTCCCCCTGGCCTCCCTCCTCCCAAAAACGTCTTGGTATCTCCCAAAAACGGCTTGGTGTCTGCCAGGTAAACCATGCCAGGCGAAGCCATGCCTCTCTTCTGCTGCGAGCCCTCGTGATTGGCTGAAACGAAAGAGAGGGAGAGCGGGGAGGGGAAAAGAGAGGGGCTCCCACCTCCTGCTCCTCTTTCTGCTACTCTCTCGGGCCCCATCCGCTCCTTGGGTACCCAGAGTAATCCGTGGGCCTGCTCACCTCCTCTTTCTCCCGGCCCTCTTGTCTCTCCGAGAGCCCAACCCTTCTCCCGTTCTCTTTCTTTCTCCTCCACTCCCTCGCTCTTTACTACACCGCCGGGCTCCTCTCTGCCGCCCTCCGCCAATCGTCCCTCAGGTGGAGCCAGAGAGTACAGAAGTCGTAGATCCCCCTTGCTCTCCTCTTTAATGGCCAAAGTCGAGGGGGCTGAGCAGCCATTGGCCGAAAGCGCCAGCGACGGTGTCATTAAGGTGGGCTGGGAGCCTAATGAGGGAGAGGCGTCTTGACAGTGGGCAGAATTAAAATGGTCGAGGAGGGCCGATGAATCGGGAGCGGTGAAGTCGCAGTGTCGGCAGCGGCAACACGCGTGGACACGCCTGGTAAGAAAGAAAAAGTATAAATCGTCATTTTCGGTTTGAATCAGAAAGCCAGATGATGACACTGAGAGTCATCGAAACTAGTAATGAGTCATCGCAGAAATACAATAATGTGACTGAAGGCAGCTCTGCAGACTTTGTTTTGTTTTCAGTTCAGACTCGGCTCATCTTTATGTCTACCCTTTTAAATAAGTAAAAGTCCCCGATTCACGCAGCTCCACGCCAGAACCGCTCATGGAACGAAGAAAATCCGCCCCCCGGAAATGAATAAATCAAAAGTGCATTTGGCCCTGCTTGATTTCCTCAGAGCACTCAGGTCTTGACTTTCAGGGAACTTGTGGCCAAAAAGTGACTCAGAGTTCCACTAAATCACCACGAATTACTCGAAAATGGTGAGGAGCATAAATGAATCTGAACATCGAGCACTGAATCAACTGACAACAAGCCACCTTCATTTCCTGCCGGGCCAACCCCTGAATGCTTCGCTATATTTCCAGAGCAAGACATCAGAGTACGTTTTCTTCCTGGCACAGGAAAAAAAAAAAAAAAAAAAAAAAAAAAACACATGCTGGGTGTTTCATGTGTGGGCCAGCAAGAAAAAAAAAAAAAAATCAATGAATCACCTTTAACACATACCTACACCCACACAAACTCAGACCATGGGCAGCTAATTTACATTTACTTGACATGAGCCGTACTACCCAATAACCTTTATGTACTGTATGTTTTTTTATAGAAAGGGAATACTGAGAATGTTTATGCATTACTTCGATTATTCACCTCTTTGATTTTTTTTTTGTTTTTTTTTTAAGGAAATTGTTTTCATATTAACTCTGAATGTTTTGACAATATAAACATTTACACAACATCGCACTCCATTTTATTGTGTTGCCATTTTTGAGGTGGACCAACATAAAAGCAGAATACTTACGAAGTCGGAAAACTCTACACGGCTTTTACAGTTTTACAAATAAAATCTGAAAAGTGTGGCTGGATTTGCATGTAGAACCTTTGAATCTATGCCGTTTCCCTGACATTACAGGTGCAGAAATTTGGAGTTATTTGTTAAAACTGTTCTGCACACATTGAGACAAAAAACTCAGTCAGACTGGATGCTGGGCATCTAAACATCAATTTTCCAGTCTGGTCAAATATTCTCAGTGACATGAGCATTTAAACTTTGGCTGGTCTATTCAAACACAAAGATGCTTCATTGTCCTACCAGGAGCCAAACTTCAGTTTCAGTACTCTGAATGAGTTTTCTTGAAGGAATGACCCCATACTTAGATTGTGCTTTTCTTTAAATACTAGCAACACTAGATGGTTGGGACGTCTCTCTCTAACTGAATCCCTGATTCGTCTGCTGTGTCCATGAAGCTGTGTGTTCACCAACACATCCAAGGCATTCACAGAGCGTATGGAGGCTCTGTTTACTAGGTGACTTTTAAAGACAATTACTTGTGCTGGGTTTTATTTAAAACCCAGCAAATAAAACCCAACTCCTTCCCAGAAAATGCCATCATTTTCCTTCCACTTCACTATTTGGCACTTCTATCTCCTGAAATTTCTGAAAATTACACAGGAGCTTGTTAATCCAAAAATAAAAAAATAAAATAAATGAAAATTCAAGGGTACGTGTACTTTTTGGAAAGCTTTTAAAGTAATCTGAAAATATCTTGTGCTATCTTGTCGAGGTTCTACTGTTTTGGCAGACGAGTCATGTTGAAACAAAGCTTCTCTTGCTCAGGTTGTCACCCATCAGCAGTGATCTGCTAAACACTGGCTATTGCATTCACTTGGCTTTTTCTCAACAGCAGCTTCTTATTGATGCCCCGCAGTGTGAGTATTTTACAACAGCAGGATATACAGTAAGTATGCCAAAAATGTCAATGAGAGCAGAAAAACAACCTCTATGTAGAGAAGACACTCACACAGCAAGAAATAAATCAATGAAATTAAACAAAAAAAGAAAAGAAAAGAAAAAGCACAAATATGAGTACCACCGTATTTTCCGCACTATAAGGCGCACCGGATTATAAGGCGCACCTTCAATGAATGGCCTATTTTAGGAC